>NC_083584.1:3421000-3566000 GCF_027579695.1 Neoarius graeffei | reverse complement strand
TAGTGCGCACTACTCTACCACACTTCTCTCCTGTAGTGCACACTACTCTACCACACTTCTCTCCTGTAGTGCGCACTACTCTAGCACACTTCTCTCCTGTAGTGTGCACTACTCTACCACACTTCTCTCCTGTAGTGTACACTACTCTATGACACTTCTCTCCTGTAGTGTGCACTACTCTAGCACACTTCTCTCCTGTAGTGTGCACTACTCTACCACACTTCTCTCCTGTAGTGCGCACTACTCTACCACACTTCTCTCCTGTAGTGCGCACTACTCTACCACACTTCTCTCCTGTAGTGCGCACTACTCTAGCACACGTCTCTCCTGTAGTGCGCACTACTCTACCACACTTCTCTCCTGTAGTGTGCACTACTCTACCACACTTCTCTCCTGTAGTGCACACTACTCTACCACACTTCTCTCCTGTAGTGCGCACTACTCTAGCACACTTCTCTCCTGTAGTGTGCACTACTCTACGACACTTCTCTCCTGTAGTGTGCACTACTCTACCACACTTCTCTCCTGTAGTGTACACTACTCTACCACACTTCTATCCTGTAGTGTACACTACTCTACGACACTTCTCTCCTGTAGTGTGCACTACTCTACCACACTTCTCTCCTGTAGTGTACACTACTCTACCACACTTCTCTCCTGTAGTGTACACTACTCTACGACACTTCTCTCCTGTAGTGTGCACTACTCTACCACACTTCTCTCCTGTAGTGTACACTACTCTACCACACTTCTCTCCTGTAGTGTACTCTACTCTACGACACTTCTCTCCTGTAGTGTGCACTACTCTACCACACTTCTCTCCTGTAGTGTACACTACTCTACGACACTTCTCTCCTGTAGTGTGCACTACTCTACCACACTTCTCTCCTGTAGTGTACACTACTCTACCACACTTCTCTCCTGTAGTATACACTACTCTACGACACTTCTCTCCTGTAGTGTGCACTACTCTAGCACACTTCTCTCCTGTAGTGTGCACTACTCTACCACACTTCTCTCCTGTAGTGCGCACTACTCTACCACACTTCTCTCCTGTAGTGCACACTACTCTACCACACTTCTCTCCTGTAGTGTGCACTACTCGAGCACACTTCTCTCCTGTAGTGTGCACTACTCTACCACACTTCTCTCCTGTAGTGTACACTACTCTACGACACTTCTCTCCTGTAGTGTGCACTACTCTACCACACTTCTCTCCTGTAGTGCGCACTACTCTACCACACTTCTCTCCTGTAGTGCGCACTACTCTAGCACACTTCTCTCCTGTAGTGTGCACTACTCTACCACACTTCTCTCCTGTAGTGCGCACTACTCTACCACACTTCTCTCCTGTAGTGTGCACTACTCTACCACACTTCTCTCCTGTAGTGTGCACTACTCTACCACACTTCTCTCCTGTAGTGTGCACTACTCTAGCACACTCCTCTCCTGTACTGTACACTACTCTAGCACACTTCTCTCCTGTAGTGCGCACTACTCTACGGCACTTCTCTCCTGTAGTGCGTACTACTCTACCACACTTCTCTCCTGTAGTGCACACTACTCTACGACACTTCTCTCCTGTAGTGTACACTACTCTACGACACTTCTCTCCTGTACTGTACACTACTCTAGCACACTTCTCTCCTGTAGTGCGCACTACTCTACCACACTTCTCTCCTGTAGTGCGTACTACTCTACCACACTTCTCTCCTGTAGTGCACACTACTCTACCACACTTCTCTCCTGTAGTGCGCACTACTCTAGCACACTTCTCTCCTGTAGTGTGCACTACTCTACCACACTTCTCTCCTGTAGTGTACACTACTCTAGCACACTCCTCTCCTGTACTGTACACTACTCTACCACACTTCTCTCCTGTAGTGCACACTACTCTACCACACTTCTCTCCTGTAGTGCGCACTACTCTAGCACACTTCTCTCCTGTAGTGTGCACTACTCTACCACACTTCTCTCCTGTAGTGTACACTACTCTAGCACACTCCTCTCCTGTACTGTACACTACTCTACGACACTTCTCTCCTGTAGTGTGCACTACTCTACCACACTTCTCTCCTGTAGTGTGCACTACTCTACCACACTTCTCTCCTGTAGTGTACACTACTCTACCACACTTCTCTCCTGTAGTGTACTCTACTCTATGACACTTCTCTCCTGTAGTGCGCACTACTCTAGCACACTTCTCTCCTGTAGTGTGCACTACTCTAGCACACTTCTCTCCTGTAGTGCGCACTACTCTACCACACTTCTCTCCTGTAGTGCGCACTACTCTACCACACTTCTCTCCTGTAGTGCGCACTACTCTACCACACTTCTCTCCTGTAGTGCGCACTACTCTACCACACTTCTCTCCTGTAGTGCACACTACTCTACCACACTTCTCTCCTGTAGTGTGCACTACTCTAGCACACTTCTCTCCTGTAGTGTGCACTACTCTAGCACACTTCTCTCCTGTAGTGTGCACTACTCTACCACACTTCTCTCCTGTAGTGTGCACTACTCTACCACACTTCTCTCCTGTAGTGTGCACTACTCTACCACACTTCTCTCCTGTAGTGCGCACTACTCTACCACACTTCTCTCCTGTAGTGCACACTACTCTACCACACTTCTCTCCTGTAGTGCGCACTACTCTAGCACACTTCTCTCCTGTAGTGTACACTACTCTACGACACTTCTCTCCTGTAGTGTGCACTACTCTACCACACTTCTCTCCTGTAGTGTACACTACTCTACCACACTTCTATCCTGTAGTGTACACTACTCTACGACACTTCTCTCCTGTAGTGTGCACTACTCTACCACACTTCTCTCCTGTAGTGTACACTACTCTACCACACTTCTCTCCTGTAGTGTACACTACTCTACCACACCTCTCTCCTGTAGTGCGCACTACTCTACCACACTTCTCTCCTGTAGTGCGCATGACTCTACCACACTTCTCTCCTTTAGTGTACACTACTCTACCACACTTCTCTCCTGTAGTGCGCACTACTCTAGCACACTTCTCTCCTGTAGTGTGCACTACTCTACCACACTTCTCTCCTGTAGTGTACACTACTCTACGACACTTCTCTCCTGTAGTGTGCACTACTCTACCACACTTCTCTCCTGTAGTGTACACTACTCTACCACACTTCTATCCTGTAGTGTACACTACTCTACGACACTTCTCTCCTGTAGTGTGCACTACTCTACCACACTTCTCTCCTGTAGTGTACACTACTCTACCACACTTCTCTCCTGTAGTGTACACTACTCTACCACACTTCTCTCCTGTAGTGCGCACTACTCTACCACACTTCTCTCCTGTAGTGCGCATGACTCTACCACACTTCTCTCCTTTAGTGTACACTACTCTACCACACTTCTCTCCTGTAGTGCGCACTACTCTAGCACACTTCTCTCCTGTAGTGTGCACTACTCTACCACACTTCTCTCCTGTAGTGCGCACTACTCTACCACACTTCTCTCCTGTAGTGCGCACTACTCTAGCACACTTCTCTCCTGTAGTGTGCACTACTCTACCACACTTCTCTCCTGTAGTGCGCACTACTCTACCACACTTCTCTTCTGTAGTGTACACTACTCTACCACACTTCTCTCCTGTAGTGCGCACTACTCTACCACACTTCTCTCCTGTAGTGCGCACTACTCTACCACACTTCTCTCCTGTAGTGCGCATGACTCTACCACACTTCTCTCCTGTAGTGCGCACTACTCTAGCACACTTCTCTCCTGTAGTGAGCACTACTCTACCACACTTCTCTCCTGTAGTGCGCACTACTCTACCACACTTCTCTCCTGTAGTGTGCACTACTCTACCACACTTCTCTCCTGTAGTGTGCACTACTCTAGCACACTTCTCTCCTGTAGTGTGCACTACTCTACCACACTTCTCTCCTGTAGTGTGCACTACTCTACCACACTTCTCTCCTGTAGTGTGCACTACTCTAGCACACTTCTCTCCTGTAGTGTGCACTACTCTAGCACACTTCTCTCCTGTAGTGTGCACTACTCTACCACACTTCTCTCCTGTAGTGTGCACTACTCTACCACACTTCTCTCCTGTAGTGTGCACTACTCTACCACACTTCTCTCCTGTAGTGTGCACTACTCTACCACACTTCTCTCCTGTAGTGCGCACTACTCTACCACACTTCTCTCCTGTAGTGCACACTACTCTACCACACTTCTCTCCTGTAGTGCGCACTACTCTAGCACACTTCTCTCCTGTAGTGTGCACTACTCTACGACACTTCTCTCCTGTAGTGTGCACTACTCTACCACACTTCTCTCCTGTAGTGTACACTACTCTACCACACTTCTATCCTGTAGTGTACACTACTCTACGACACTTCTCTCCTGTAGTGTGCACTACTCTACCACACTTCTCTCCTGTAGTGTACACTACTCTACCACACTTCTCTCCTGTAGTGCGCACTACTCTACCACACTTCTCTCCTGTAGTGCGCATGACTCTACCACACTTCTCTCCTTTAGTGTACACTACTCTACCACACTTCTCTCCTGTAGTGCGCACTACTCTAGCACACTTCTCTCCTGTAGTGTGCACTACTCTACCACACTTCTCTCCTGTAGTGCGCACTACTCTACCACACTTCTCTCCTGTAGTGTGCACTACTCTAGCACACTTCTCTCCTGTAGTGTGCACTACTCTACCACACTTCTCTCCTGTAGTGCGCACTACTCTACCACACTTCTCTCCTGTAGTGTGCACTACTCTACCACACTTCTCTCCTGTAGTGCGCACTACTCTAGCACACTTCTCTCCTGTAGTGTGCACTACTCTACCACACTTCTCTCCTGTAGTGCGCACTACTCTACCACACTTCTCTCCTGTAGTGCACACTACTCTACCACACTTCTCTCCTGTAGTGCACACTACTCTACCACACTTCTCTCCTGTAGTGCACACTACTCTACCACACTTCTCTCCTGTAGTGTGCACTACTCTACCACACTTCTCTCCTGTAGTGTGCACTACTCTACCACACTTCTCTCCTGTAGTGCGCACTACTCTACCACACTTCTCTCCTGTAGTGCGCACTACTCTACCACACTTCTCTCCTTCAGTGCGCACTACTCTACGACACTTCTCTCCTGTAGTGCGCACTACTCTACCACACTTCTCTCCTGTAGTGCGCACTACTCTAGCACACTTCTCTCCTGTAGTGTGCACTACTCTACCACACTTCTCTCCTGTAGTGTGCACTACTCTACCACACTTCTCTCCTGTAGTGTGCACTACTCTAGCACACTTCTCTCCTGTAGTGTGCACTACTCTACGACACTTCTCTCCTGTAGTGCGCACTACTCTAGCACACTTCTCTCCTGTAGTGTGCACTACTCTACGACACTTCTCTCCTGTAGTGTGCACTACTCTACCACACTTCTCTCCTGTAGTGTGCACTACTCTAGCACACTTCTCTCCTGTAGTGTGCACTACTCTACGACACTTCTCTCCTGTAGTGCGCACTACTCTACCACACTTCTCTCCTGTAGTGCGCACTACTCTAGCACACTTCTCTCCTGTAGTGTACACTACTCTACGACACTTCTCTCCTGTAGTGTGCACTACTCTACCACACTTCTCTCCTGTAGTGTGCACTACTCTACCACACTTCTCTCCTGTAGTGTGCACTACTCTACCACACTTCTCTCCTGTAGTGTGCACTACTCTATGACACTTCTCTCCTGTAGTGTGCACTACTCTACCACACTTCTCTCCTGTAGTGCGCACTACTCTAGCACACTTCTCTCCTGTAGTGTGCACTACTCTACCACACTTCTTTCCTGTAGTGCGCACTACTCTAGCACACTTCTCTCCTGTAGTGTGCACTACTCTAGCACACTTCTCTCCTGTAGTGTGCACTACTCTACCACACTTCTTTCCTGTAGTGCGCACTACTCTAGCACACTTCTCTCCTGTAGTGTGCACTACTCTACCACACTTCTCTCCTGTAGTGCGCACTACTCTAGCACACTTCTCTCCTGTAGTGCGCACTACTCTAGCACACTTCTCTCCTGTAGTGCGCACTACTCTACCACACTTCTCTCCTGTAGTGCGCACTACTCTACCACACTTCTCTCCTGTAGTGCGCACTACTCTACCACACTTCTCTCCTGTAGTGCGCACTACTCTACCACACTTCTCTCCTGTAGTTCGCACTACTCTAGCACACTTCTCTCCTGTAGTGCGCACTACTCTACCACACTTCTCTCCTGTAGTGTGCACTACTCTACCACACTTCTCTCCTGTAGTGCGCACTACTCTACCATACTTCTCTCCTGTAGTGCGCACTACTCTAGCACACTTCTCTCCTGTAGTGCGCACTACTCTACCACACTTCTCTCCTGTAGTGTACACTACTCTACCACACTTCTCTCCTGTAGTGTACACTACCACACTTCTCTCCTGTAGTGTGCACTACTCTACCACACTTCTCTCCTGTACTGTACACTACTCTACCACACTTCTCTCCTGTAGTGTACACTACTCTACCACACTTCTCTCCTGCAGTGCACACTACATTACATTACATTACATTACATTACATGGCATTTAGCAGATGCTCTTATCCATAGCGATGTACAATGAATGCAAAAGTCAGGTACACAAAGTGCTGAACTTCTAGACAAGAAAGTTCTAGTGCCAACTGAACAAGTGACAGCAATACTTAGTGTAATATTTTGCTGAAGTACCAATACTCAAACAGCCAAGGAAACAAACCAACCATATAAAGTACAACTAAAGAACTCAAAACAGCTAAGCCCAGGCGAGACCATACACAGCCTGGGTTGGTCTAGACCGAAACGCAGTTACACAGTGGGCAGGGAGGAAGGGGAGAGGTGCAGCCTGAAGAGGTGAGTCTTCACAGTCTGTGCTTGGAGGTGGTCAGGGAGTCGGCAGTTCTGACCTCAGTGGGAAGGTCATTCCACCAACGGGGAACCAGGACAGACAGCAGTCTTGAGTGGGCAGGGCAGGAGCAGAGAGGAGGAGGGACCAGGTGACCAGTAGTAGTGGAGCATAGGGATCTGGCTGGTGTGTAGGGTTGGATCAGGGTTATCCCTAATCCCTTGAGAGCCTGGTAAGCTAGCACCAATGTCTTAAATTTGATGCGAGCTGCGATAGGTAGCCAGTGCAGGTCAGCAAACAGAGGATTGACATGGGAAGAATGAGGGAGGTTGTAGACTTGGCAAGCTGCAGCATTCTGGATGAGCTGCAGGGGTCTGATGGCAGAAGCTGGAAGGCCAGCAAGGAGAGAGTTACAGTAGTCCAAGAGAGGATCAGCGCTTGGACCAGGAGCTGAGTAGAGTAGGTGGTGAGAAAAGGGTGGATCCTTTGGCTGTTGTACAGGAGGAATCTACATGTCACTGCAGCGATCTACAGGTCACTGCAGCGATGTTCGCTGAGGAGGAGAGTTTGTCATCGAACACAACCCCTAGGTTCTTTGCACTGGGTGAAGGGAGACCTAGAGATGTCCCCCATGGAAAGGACAATGTCCATGGGTGGAGAGGATGGAGCAGGAATGTAGATTACCTCTGTCTTGCCTGGGTTGAGCTTCAGGTGATAGTTGTCCATCCAGTTCTGGCTCTCACCCAGGCAAGCAGAGATGTGAGCAGAGATCTAATGGCCCTTTTCCACTACCCTTTTTCAGCTCACTTCAGCTCGCTTCAGCTCACTTCAGCCCGACACGGCTCGCGTTTCGACTACCAAAAACCAGCACAACTCAGTTCGTTTCAGCCCTGCTTAGCCCCTAAAACTCGCACCGTTTTGGAGTGGGGCTGAAGCGAGCCAAGCCGTGCCGAGTGAGTCTGGGGGCGTGAGCAGACACTCCCCTGTGCACTGATTGGTGAGGAGGAGTGTCCTCACATGCCCACACACGCCCCGCGAGCGCGCTGGGATCTGTAAACACCGCAAACCCGGAAGAAGAATAATTACGAATTACGAGAATTTCTGAAGCCTTATGCGCCTCGCCTCATCTATACGCTCTTGCCAGTATCTGTCCGCGTTGTCGGTGACAACAAGCCACAGCACCAAAACCAGCAACACTAACGACTCCATGTCCTCCATGTTTATTGTTTACTATTCGGGTCGTGAGACTACCGCTTAAAAGCTCACTGAATCAGTGACATACAGAGCATCGTGGACAAGTTCGCGGAGCGCAAGGCTCGTCGTATGCCCTTCAAATAATGCGCGCAGTAGGCTATTGATGTTTTATTATGAGCCATGTACAGTATGTCGCCGAATGTTTTTTTGTTTCTGAGTTACATGTTCGTTTGAAGGACTTAATGTCCAAAATAATAGTTGCACCCCGTAGTGTTGAAATTGGTAAACACAGCGCATTCAGTGAGGTTTGCACCGCCCTCCTTTTATTTCTGACTCTTCCTGTCACCGTTGCAACCTCTGAGCGCTCATTCGTATGCCCTTCAAATAATGTGCGCAGTATAGGCTATTGATGTTTTATTATGAGCCATGTACAGTATCCTAATGTTTTTTGTTTCTGAGTTACATGTTCGTTTGAAGGACTTGATGTACTAAATAACATAGTTGCACCCGGTAGTGTTGAAATTGGTAAACACCGCAGTTGCGGACATTTTGTAGCCTAAAATGATGTTATGATAAGCTTTAATAAAGGGTCCGGTCATTTGCCCCGCCCCCGGCCCGGCTCTGACTTGTTCCGCCACTGTCACTGATGTCACTGTTTGCGCTGCTTAACGACATCACGTGACGTCCACCCACTTTCGCTAACTCCACCCAATGTGTCCACCCACTTCCAGCCAGCACGGTTCAGCGCGGTTGTAGTCGAAATGCAACTCCAACAGCCCCGCTCAGCTCGACTCAGCTCGACTCGGCACGGCACGGCTCAGCCGCGTTTGTAGTGGAAAAGCGGCATAAGTGTCAGAAGGAGGAAAAGAGAGAAACAGTTGGGTGTCATCAGCATAGCGGTGGTAGGATAGACCATGAGCAGAGATAATTGGGCCAAAAGACTGGGTGTAGAGGGAAAAGAGAAGCAGACCAAGGCCTGAACCTTGAGGGACACCGGTGGTAAGTGGGTGTAGTGCTGATACAGTACCAGACTGGGTAACCTGGAAGGAGTGACCAGACATGTAGGACTTCAATCAGTCTAAGGCTGTCCCACAGATCCCTACAACTGATAAGGATGGCAAGAGGATGGAGTGATCAACAGTGTAAAATGCAGCAGAGAGATCAAGGAGGATCAGGACTGAGGAGAGGGAGGCAGCACGTGCTGCATGAAGTGCCTCACTGAATGACAGAAGTGTAGTCTCAGTTGAGTGTCTGGCTCGGAAGCTGGACTGGTGAGGATCCAGGAGGTTGTTCCATGAGAGAAAAAAGGAGAATTGGTTAGCAACAGCACATTCAAGTGTCTTTGACAGGAAGGGGAGAAGAGAAATGGAGCAGTAGTTCTGGATGACAGAGGGGTCTCAGGTGGGTTTTTTCAGAAGAGGGGTGATGTGGGCCCGTTTGAAGCTGGAGGGAAAGTGTCCAGAGGACAAGGAGGAGTTGATGAGGGAGGTGATAAATGGGAGGATGTCAGGAGTGATGGTCTGGAGGAAAGATGAGGGGATAGGGTCAAGGGTACAGGTGGTCAGATGGTGAGAGAGCAGGAGCTGGGAGACATAATAAGTGGAAAGAGCAGAGAGCAAGGGGGAAGAGACAGGGAGGAGGGGGTTGGAAGGGTGAGGCAGGCATGGAGAAGGTGCTGTGGATGGCCATGATCTTCTAAAAACACTGCAAAGTCCTCTGCAGTGATGGAGGACTGAGGTGCAGCTGGTGGAGACTTGAGGAGAGAAGACAAAACAAAACAGTTGATGAGGGTTAGAGATGGAGGTGTGAATTTTGGAGTGATAAAACTTCATCTCGGCTGATTTGAGTGAGGCTGAGAACTCAGCAAGGAGAGACGAGTAATGGAAAAGGTCATCAAGGGCCCTGGATTTTCTCCACTTCCTCTCTGCTGCACGGAGACCGATTCTGTAGGAGTGAAGTGTTTCAGACATCCAGGGACTAGGAGGGGAAGATCTTGCTGGCCTTGAGACAAGAGGAGATGATGTGTTCAGTGATGAAGAAGGAGAGGAGAGCAGGAAGGATGCAGCAGATACACTAGAGTAGAACTACTCTAGCACACTTCTCTCCTGTAGTGCACACTACTCTTGAGATTGAGGTTGAGAGTACGTCATGCGCGTTCTGGCTGCCGCTTCTCACCGGAGCTCTTATTTTATTTCTTTTTCTATTTTTTTTCTTTCTTGTGTGTTTGTGTAGTTTGGTGTTTGTTTGAGTGTTTTGTCCGCCGGTTGTGGTGTAGCTCCGGACCCAGTTTGGGGCGTCGGTTCCCTCCAGGCCTTGGTTCGCTGTGGGTGGTGCCTGTGCTCCCAGCTATGGACTGCAGTGAGCCTGTTGCTCAATTTACATCATGGTTGTCCAGCGCTCTGTGCTTTAATGCTTGGCGTGATGTTCCGAGCGATGTTGCTCGGTGGTGTCGCGGCGGCTGTGCAGGCGGTTTGGGACACACCAGCGCTCTGCATGGCGGTGCTTCTGTGCTCGCTTTGTGGATCCATGGCATGGTGTTCGAGCAATGTTGCTGACGGCGTCACGACGGCGGTGCTGGAGATGTGGGACCTGTTTTCGTGTGCCTTTTGGTGGGACTGTGGCTGCTACACCATGGGAATTACATCCTGACCTCTACTTGGTGGACTTTTTATTTTTTATTATATATATATTTTTTTTCTTTCCTTGTCTATAGTTGTAAAGCGTCCTTGGGTTTTTTGAAAGGCGCTATATAAATTTAACTTATTATTATTATTATTATTATTACTCTATCACACTTCTCTCCTGTAGTGCACACTACTCTAGCACACTTCTCTCCTGTAGTGCACACTACTCTAGCACACTTCTCTCCTGTAGTGTACACAACTCGAGCACAATTCTCTCCTGTAGTGTACAGTAGTCTAGCACACTTCTCTCCTGTAGTGCACACTACTCTAGCACACTTCTCTCCTGTAGTGCACACTACTCTAGCACACTTCTCTCCTGTAGTCTACACAACTCGAGCACAATTCTTTCCTGTAGTGTACAGTAGTCTAGCACACCTTCTCTCCTGTAGTGCACACTACTCTAGCACACTTCTCTCCTGTAGTGCACAGTACTCTAGCACACTTCTCTCCTGTAGTGCACAGTACTCTAGCACACTTCTCTCCTGTAGTGCACAGTACTCTAGCACACTTCTCTCCTGTAGTGCACACTACTCTAGCACACTTCTCTCCTGTAGTCTACACAACTCGAGCACACTTCTCTCTCAGGGCATCCATTTAATTCACAGTTGATCTTTCCTTATTCTTAGTGTAGACAATACTGATAGAAAGAGGGTTTTAGAAAGACAGAGAGAGAGAGAGACAGACAGACAGACAGACAGACAGATAGACAGACAGACAGAGAGAGAGAGACAGACAGACAGAGAGAGAGAGACATACTTTTCCTTGGCATGGTTGCTGTGAGAGTTCTGCAGTGCACCAGAGATGAGCTGAGATTTTACACGTCCTGCAGCGCAGACCCTGTTTAGAATTCCCTACAGACACACACACACACACACACACACACACACACACACACAGACAGATGCAGACAAACAGACACACAGACAGAGAGACAGACACAGACAGACAGAGTCAGTGAAATAGGTTACACATGCAGACAGACAGACAGACAGACAGACGGAGAGTGAATTAGGTTACACATGCAGGTTTAAACACCAGTGTGATGCGTCTCTGACGATGTGATCCAGTTCTAATCCTCACTCTGAGATCTGATCACTGTTACCTCTTTTCCACCAACATTGAGCAGGTTCTTGAACCGGTTCTTTACAGGATTCGTTGAACCTTGGTGCCAGCTAGTGAACCGGCCCACGTTTTCATTAGTTTTTGATCAGAACTGTTGTAATCACGTATGTGTGATGAACGGAGGGCGTGGCACAGCAGGAGTAAACAGTTGCAGCAAGAGGGCGGTGTGCGGTGATTACCTGCGAGCTTCTGTTCTGTTATTGCTGATATTTGTTTTTGGTCCATTTTTTCTGAAGATGTTTCCTTTTCTGTTGCGTTCTCCATGACTGCGCTCCGCTTCCTCTCCAAAATAATGACATGCCCCCTGATGTCATCACGGTTCAGGGTGGAAAAACCAGCGATGTTTTGGTTTCAGCTGGGAACGAACTTTTCAGGATCTGAACCAGTTTATTTTTAGTCGAAATGCTCTGAACGGGTCAAAATTTGGTGCACAAACAAGAACAGAACCCGTTCCCTGTTGGTGGAAAAGGGGTATGAGTTGTATTATTATTCCACCACCCCCTCCCTCCTACGCCCTGCTGCTGTCACAGAAAATTAATCAACACCTTCAGACCAATCAGAATCCACAATTCCACAGCTGAACATTTTAAAGGGACGATATGAAGGACACAGACGTCCATTACTCATTAGCTGGATTAGCCTCATTGCTATGTTACTGCCCGATGGAGATTCCACTATGATTAAGAGTGATCTCACTACGCAGTGGTGATTTGAGACACAGCCGGTGTTATGCCGCTCACCCACGATGACGTGTTTGCAGAGCTGACAGCTGGTTGGTCGACGGAACACGTAATCCAGGAAGCAGTGTGTTTGTGCAGGGCGGAGCTTTTGCTGTACCAGGAAGGAGGGGCTTAAAGATGGTTTGGGGCTCTCGCTGGGCAACGGTGAACCTGGAAGCAGAGGCGGGGATGGGGGCAGGGCATCATCGATGACATCAGAAGGCAGACGGGCGTCGCTGTAGGAGCGCTGGAAGAAATTCTCCACACTCTTACTGCGCATAAACGCCAAGGAACGCTTTAACCTCAACATCTGCTGAGAGATAGAGACAGAGAGAGGGAGAGACAGACAGACAGAGAGAGAGACAGACAGAGAGACAGACAGATAGAGAGAGAGACAGAGAGAGGGAGAGATAGACAGATAGAGAGAGAGACAGACAGCCACAGAGAGAGACAGAGAGAGAGAGAGAGAGACAGATAGAGAGAGACAGAGAGAGAGAGACAGAGAGAGGGAGAGAGACAGACAGCCACAGAGAGAGAGACAGAGAGAGGGAGAGATAGACAGATAGAGAGAGAGACAGAGAGAGAGACAGAGAGAGGGAGAGAGACAGACAGCCACAGAGAGAGACAGAGAGAGAGAGAGAGACAGACAGACAGAGAGAGACAGAGAGAGAGAGAGAGAGGGAGAGAGACAGACAGCCACAGAGAGAGACAGAGAGAGAGACAGACAGACAGAGAGAGAGGCAGAGATAGACAAACAGAGAGAGAGAGGCAGGGAGAGATAGAGAGAGACAGAGAGAGAGAGACAGACAGAGAAAGACACACAGAGAGACAGAGACAGACAGACACAAAAAGAGAAAGACAGAGAGAGAGAGAGACAGAGATAAAGAGACAGTGAGAGACAGACAGCCAGACACAGAGAGACAGACAGAAAGTCAGTAATCAATGTATTTAAATTGTCATGTTCCACAGTTCTTTCTGTAATGGAACTCAATCTCTCACAGTTCTGATTGGTTGAGATTATTCGACGTGTCACACTGACCAACCTGCTTTACTGTTCCTGCGAGTGACACTTTAACACGGAACCAGGAAATACATTCACACCTTCACTCATTCACACATTCACACCTATTCACACCTTCACTCATTCACACATTCACAGCTTCATTCATTCACTCATTCACACATATACACTCTTTCACACCTATTCACTCTTTCACACATTCACACCTATTCACACATTCACACCTATTCACTCATTCACACATTCACTCATTCACACCTATTCACACCTTCACTCATTCACACATTCACAGCTTCATTCATTCACTCATTCACACCTATTCACTCTTTCACACCTTATTCACTCATTCACACATTCACTCATTCACATCTTCATTCATTCACTCATTCATACCTATTCACTCATTCACACATTCACTCATTCACACATTCACTCATTCACACCTATTCACACCTTCACTCATTCACACATTCACAGCTTCATTCATTCACTCATTCACACATATTCACTCTTTCACACCTTATTCACTCATTCACACATTCACTCATTCACACATTCACATCTTCATTCATTCACTCATTCACACCTATTCACTCATTCACACATTCACTCTCACACCTATTCACTCATTCACACATTAACTCTTTCACAACTTATTCACTCATTCACACATTCACTCATTCACATCTTCATTCATTCACTCATTCACACCTATTCACACATTCACTCTTTCACACCTATTCACTCATTCACTCATCAACACCTATTCACTCATTCACACATTCACTCTCACACCTATTCACTCATTCACACATTCACTCTTTCACAACTTATTCACTCATTCACACATTCACTCATTCACATCTTCATTCATTCACTCATTCACACCTATTCACTCATTCACACCTATTCACTCATTCACACATTCACTCATTCACATCTTCATTCATTCACTCATTCACACCTATTCACTCATTCACACACATTCATTCATTCACACATTCACTCTCACACATTCACACCTATTCACTCATTCACACATTCACTCTTTCACACCTATTCACTCTTTTGCACATTCACACCTATTCACACATTCACACCTTCACTCATTCACACATTCACAACTTCATTCATTCACTCTTTCACACCTATTCACTCTTTCACACCTATTCACTCATTCACAGCTTCACTCATTCACACCTATTCACTCTTTCACTCATTCACATTCACTCATTCACACATTCACTCATTCACACATTCACTCATTCACACCTATTCACTCTTTCACACATTCACACCTATTCACTCATTCACACCTATTCACTCATTCACAGCTTCACTCATTCACACCTATTCACTCTTTCACTCATTCACATTCACTCATTCACACTTATTCACACATTCACAGCTTCACTCATTCACACCTATTCACTCTTTCACTCATTCACTCATTCACACATTCACACCTATTCACTCATTCAGTCCTATTCACTCATCCACACCTATTCACTCGTTCACTCATTCACACATTCACTCATTCACACCTATTCACTCATTCATACCTATTCACTCATTCACACCTATTCACTCCTTCACACCTATTCACTCATCCACACCTATTCACTCTTTCACACCTATTCACTCTTTCACACCTATTCACTCCTTCACACCTATTCACTCTTTCACACCTATTCACTCATTCACTCATCAACACCTATTCACTCATCAACACCTATTCACTCATCCACACCTATTCACTCCTTCACACCTATTCACTCATCCACACCTATTCACTCCTTCACACCTATTCACTCATCCACACCTATTCACTCTTTCACACCTATTCACTCCTTCACACCTATTCACTCATCCACACCTATTCACTCCTTCACACCTATTCACTCATCCACACCTATTCACTCTTTCACACCTATTCACTCATTCACTCATCAACACCTATTCACTCATCAACACCTATTCACTCATCCACACCTATTCACTCTTTCACACCTATTCACTCATCAACACCTATTCACTCCTTCACACCTATTCACTCATCCACACCTATTCACTCTTTCACACCTATTCACTCATTCACACCTATTCACTCTTTCACACCTATTCACTCATTTACTCATCAACACCTATTCACTCATCAACACCTATTCACTCCTTCACACCTATTCACTCATCCACACCTATTCACTCTTTCACACCTATTCACTCATCCACACCTATTCACTCTTTCACACCTATTCACTCATCAACACCTATTCACTCCTTCACACCTATTCACTCATCCACACCTATTCACTCTTTCACACCTATTCACTCATCCACACCTATTCACTCTTTCACACCTATTCACTCATCAACACCTATTCACTCCTTCACACCTATTCACTCCTTCACACCTATTCACTCATCCACACCTATTCACTCTTTCACACCTATTCACTCCTTCACACCTATTCACTCATCCACACCTATTCACTCCTTCACACCTATTCACTCATCCACACCTATTCACTCTTTCACACCTATTCACTCATTCACTCATCAACACCTATTCACTCATCAACACCTATTCACTCATCCACACCTATTCACTCATCCACACCTATTCACTCATTCACTCATTCACACCTATTCACTCATTCACTCATTCACACCTATTCATCTAGAGTTTCACTGTTTACACTCTGGCTGTCAAAACACCAAGTCATTCAACACCAACATTAAATACATCACGATCACACATTTAATATTATCAGTAATTCATTCATTCCTTTAAAATCCACAGAAAGTTTATTTTTTCCACACAGAGGACACGGGAGGAGACGCGTCTGAATCAGAGACGTGACTCGTCTGGAGCAGTGAATATTTTATGGATAAAATGATGTTTGAAGTTAAAGTTTCTCTGTAAGAGCAGCAGATGAGCGCTGAGTCAGTTTCCCCTTCACACTGTGAGCATGTTTTCTTTACAACAGACTCAGAGTGCAGCAAACTAACACACACACACACACACACACACACACACACACACACAGCTTTATTTTAGTAGTAATTATTGACTTTAGTAATTCAACAATTTAAAATAGTGAATCAAAAGTATAATAAAATATCCGACACCTCACACACACACGACCATTTCATCACCTCGATTTAAAATCTGATGGCTTGATTAATCTGTGTCTGGGAGTTTAATAAAACTGGGAGTTTAATAAAATAAACAAAATGTAAACGAGCACTCTGTGCTGGACCGAGTGCTGTTCTCTGTGCCGGACCGAGTGCGGTTCTCTGTGCCGGACCGAGTGCGGTTCTCTGTGCCGGACCGAGTGCGGTTCTCTGTGCCGGACCGAGTGCTGTTCTCTGTGCCGGACCGAGTGCTGTTCTCTGTGCCGGACCGAGTGCTGTTCTCTGTGCCGGACCGAGTGCTGTTCTCTGTGCCGGACCGAGTGCGGTTCTCTGTGCCGGACCGAGTGCGGTTCTCTGTGCCGGACCGAGTGCGGTTCTCTGTGCCGGACCGAGTGCGGTTCTCTGTGCCGGACCGAGTGCTGTTCTCTGTGCCGGACCGAGTGCTGTTCTCTGTGCCGGACCGAGTGCGGTTCTCTGTGCCGGACCGAGTGCGGTTCTCTGTGCCGGACCGAGTGCGGTTCTCTGTGCCGGACCGAGTGCGGTTCTCTGTGCCGGACCGAGTGCGGTTCTCTGTGCCGGACCGAGTGCTGTTCTCTGTGCCGGACCGAGTGCTGTTCTCTGTGCCGGACCGAGTGCTGTTCTCTGTGCCGGACCGAGTGCTGTTCTCTGTGCCGGACCGAGTGCGGTTCTCTGTGCCGGACCGAGTGCGGTTCTCTGTGCCGGACCGAGTGCGGTTCTCTGTGCCGGACCGAGTGCGGTTCTCTGTGCCGGACCGAGTGCTGTTCTCTGTGCCGGACCGAGTGCTGTTCTCTGTGCCGGACCGAGTGCTGTTCTCTGTGCCGGACCGAGTGCTGTTCTCTGTGCCGGACCGAGTGCGGTTCTCTGTGCCGGACCGAGTGCGGTTCTCTGTGCCGGACCGAGTGCTGTTCTCTGTGCCGGAGCGAGTGCTGTTCTCTGTGCCGGACCGAGTGCTGTTCTCTGTGCCGGACCGAGTGCGGTTCTCTGTGCCGGACCGAGTGCGGTTCTCTGTGCCGGACCGAGTGCGGTTCTCTGTGCCGGACCGAGTGCTGTTCTCTGTGCCGGACCGAGTGCTGTTCTCTGTGCCGGACCGAGTGCGGTTCTCTGTGCCGGACCGAGTGCTGTTCTCTGTGCCGGACCGAGTGCTGTTCTCTGTGCCGGACCGAGTGCTGTTCTCTGTGCCGGACCGAGTGCTGTTCTCTGTGCCGGACCGAGTGCGGTTCTCTGTGCCGGACCGAGTGCGGTTCTCTGTGCCGGACCGAGTGCTGTTCTCTGTGCCGGACCGAGTGCTGTTCTCTGTGCCGGACCGAGTGCTGTTCTCTGTGCCGGACCGAGTGCTGTTCTCTGTGCCGGACCGAGTGCGGTTCTCTGTGCCGGACCGAGTGCGGTTCTCTGTGCCGGACCGAGTGCGGTTCTCTGTGCTGGACCGAGTGCGGTTCTCTGTGCTGCTGAATAATGAGTGCGGAAACTGTTTTGTTTCATTAAACCTGTGATTAATGTGAAAATCACAACCAGGACGATATTCCTGCAGTAATATATCAGTGATACACCACACTCCTATTAGATTTATTTCAACACTCACAAAATATTCTCTCTCAGATATCATTATATTAATCTTTCACTTTTCATTTTTAAATCGCCTCTGACATTTCCTCAGCAGCGAAGTCAACGCTGTTTCCTTTTTCAGTCTGTATTTTCTATCCCTGATTGCTTTTCAGGATTAAAGCTGAGAGTTTGTGTTTAAAGGCAATGGTCTGGACTCAGAAAACCGACTCAAGCCACTGCGTAACCCGACTCTGAATACCAGAAACTTTCCTTGTGGAAATCCTGACATGACTCCTGGACTCAGGTCTCCATCTGAGATTACGACCCTCTCTCAGCACACACACACACACACACACACACACCAGTGATCAAACAGCCGTGATCAACACACTGTACACACAACACACTGATGTTCAGCTGCTCCCATTCATAACTACAGAGAGAAATGTCACTTACAGCTGCTTTAATGTGAAGCCCTGATGTTCACATTTACAGAACAGAAGCAGCTGCACTTCAAACTTTAGTCTGGATTAATCTGTAAGACTGAAATCCAAATGTGAAATACAACATATGGGGAGAGAGAGAGAGAGAGAGAGAGGGAGAGAGAGAGAGAGAGTCTCACCTTGGACCCGGTGTTGATGGATAAGGTGCTCGGTGATCTCTGCAGCTCGTGCGGCTCCACTTCACTCTCCATCTCATCACTCTTTTCCGTCATCACCGCTCTGAAACTTTACAATAAACTTCAGCCTGAGCAGGAGCAGGAGGAGCAGGAGGAAGAGGAGGAGGAAGATGATGATGAGGAGGAGGAGTGTCGGACTTTATCCCGGTAGTGTGTGCGCTCAAATAAAAAAAAATAACCAAATTGCGCGTGCGGGGAAAAGAAGAGGAGAGAAGAGAAGAGAAGAGAAGAGGAGAAAAGAGGAGAAGAGGAGAGAAGCGGAGAAGAGAAGAGAAGAGAAGAGAAGAGAAGAGAAGAGAAGAGGAGAGAAGCGGAGAAGAGAAGAGAAGAGAAGAGAAGAGAAGAGAAGAGAAGAGAAGAGGAGAAAAGAGGAGAAAAGAGGAGAAGAGGAGAGAAGCGGAGAAGAGAAGAGAAGAGAAGAGAAGAGAAGAGAAGAGAAGAGAAGCGGAGAAAAGAGGAGAAGAGAAGAGAAGAGAAGAGAAGAGAAGAGAAGAGAAGAGAAGAGAAGAGAAGAGAAGCGGAGAAAAGAGGAGAAGAGAAGAGGAGAAGCGGCTCTCTGACTTCTAATGCATCCGCGCACTACTGAACAAGCGGAGAGCGCACGCGCTCTCTCTCTCTCTCTCTCTCTCTCTCTCTCTCTCTCTCTCCCTGCAGGTTTACTGTAAAGTCAGCAGCGTTAAAATGACACTGCATCCCAGCTTCAGTGTTCAGCTTCAGTGTTCAGTGTTCAGTATTCAGCTCCAGTGTTCAGTGTTCAGCTTCAGTGTTCAGTGTTCAGTATTCAGCTCCAGTGTTCAGTGTTCAGCTCCAGTGTTCAGTGTTCAGCTTCAGTGTTCAGTGTTCAGCTTCAGTGTTCAGCTTCAGTGTTCAGTGTTCAGCTTCAGTGTTCAGTGTTCAGCTTCAGTGTTCAGCTTCAGTGTTCAGTGTTCAGCTCCAGTGTTCAGTGTTCAGCTTCAGTGTTCAGTGTTCAGCTTCAGTGTTCAGCTTCAGTGTTCAGTGTTCAGCTTCAGTGTTCAGTGTTCAGTATTCAGCTCCAGTGTTCAGTGTTCAGCTTCAGTGTTCAGTGTTCAGCTTCAGTGTTCAGCTTCAGTGTTCAGTGTTCAGCTTCAGTGTTCAGCTTCAGTGTTCAGCTTCAGTGTTCAGTGTTCAGTATTCAGCTCCAGTGTTCAGTGTTCAGCTTCAGTGTTCAGTGTTCAGTATTCAGCTCCAGTGTTCAGTGTTCAGCTTCAGTGTTCAGTGTAATACCGGGAAAAATTTCCCATCATCTGATCCAAGGACACGGAGAGTAAAGAGTGCACTCAAACAAATAAAAATGAATAAATTATTAGCTGCACCCTACCCATAATACACACTGCCTTTTGCAGGGCGTAGGGAACAGGGTGAAAGGAACAGGGCGTAGGGAACAGAGCATAGGGAACAGAGCAAAAGGAACAGGGCATAGGGAACAGAGCATAGGGAACAGGGCAAAAGGAACAGGGCGTAGGGAACAGAGCATAGGGAACAGAGCATAGGGAACAGGGCGAAAGGAACAGGGCATAGGGAACAGGGCATAGGGAACAGAGCATAGGGAACAGGGCATAGGGAACAGAGCATAGGGAACAGGGCGAAAGGAACAGGGCGAAAGGAACAGGGCATAGGGAACAGAGCATAGGGAACAGGGCGAAAGGAACAGGGCATAGGGAACAGGGCATAGGGAACAGAGCATAGGGAACAGAGCATAGGGAACAGGGCGAAGGGAACAGGGCGAAGGGAACATGGTGTAGGGAACATGGTGTAGGGAACAGGGCAAAGGGAACAGGGTGAAGGAAACAGGGCAAAAGGAACAGGGCATAGGGAACAGGGCATAGGGAACAGAGCGAAAGGAACAGGGCGAAGGGAACATGGTGTCGGGAGCATAGTTTATTCCTGAAACTGAACTGCATCTGATGCCAATATTCACTTTCAAGTTCCAATATACACTATATTTCCAAAAGTATGTGCACCTCATAACTATGAACATCTCATTCCAGATTTAGTCCCTTTTCCTGTTATAATGTGCTCCGTTCTTCTGGGAAGGCTCTCCACTAGATTTCTGGGTGTGGATTTGTGTTTGTTAGTGAGATCAGACCCTGATGATGTGATGTTGAGGCTCCAGTTCGTCCTAAAGGTGTTCAGTGGGGTTGAGTTGAGTCAGGGCTCTGTGCAGGACACTCGAGTTGTGCATGGAGCTCCTGTGCTTTGTGTACAGGAGCATCGTCAGGCTGGAACAGGTTCGGGTCTCGCAGTTCCAGTGAAGGAAACTGTAAAGCCACAGCGTACAGAGACGTTCTATACAACTGTGTGGTAAATTTGTTAAATTGTGCCAATTCTTTCCAGTGCACCTCAGTAGAAACACAGTGGTTTAACTCAGAGCCTGTGCACAAGTGTAGCATGTGGAGGGATAGATTAAATAAAGGTACTAAAGACGTACCATTCAGGGTATTACTGCACAGGGACAAGAAATAATACAGTTTACTGTGACTGAGATTTGAAATATATTTAAATAAAACATTTTTTTTCGTGGTCCGGTTTCCATCAAATCCTGCGCTCTGATTGGCTGGCGAGCGGGTCCGTATCCTATGATACAGACCCTAGTTACGGACCCCGGTTACGGACCTCTGGCGACTCGCTCGTTCACAACAACAACAAACATAGTAGCAATTTTTGTCAACATTTATTTTCACATTTCTCAGGAGAATCGCATTAATTTTACAGCATGGATAGCGATAACGACAGTGTTCACAGCGAAAGCGAGTTTTACCCCCCTGAGGAAGAAGAAATAAAATAAAACATTTGAGGAGAAAGCTAAAAACCTCTAACTGCTGCTAACGCTGAGCAAAAACATGGCTGAGTCCTGAATGACTCCTATTTGTATAAATACGGGACTACATAGGCAGCAAAATGTAGTTTTTTCCTGCCATGGAAGTGCACTTGTATACCGAGGAGGAAGCAATTTGCATTACAGTCGTGAATGAGGATTCAAAATGGCGGCTCGGCTCGCCTCGGCACAGTTTTTCCTTTCGGGCGCTCTCGTTTTCTGTTAGAATTTGGTAAAGAAAAAAATATATATATTATTTACCAGCTTAAGGTCGGTCCGTATGGTGAAATACCGTGACCTCGGCCTTGAATACTTGAGTACTTTCAAGACCTCGGTCATGGTACTTCACGATACAGACCTCCCAGCTGGTAAATAACATATATATACTCTACATCTTGATCGTTAGTTTGCTGACATTTTCCAACATGTTAATTAGTACTAAAATAAACTATTAAAAGTTAAATGACTGTTTTCAATTTTATACAAAGTGCAATAATAAGGGTGGCACGGTGGTGTAGTGGTTAGCACTGTCGCCTCACAGCAAGAAGGTCCGGGTTCGAGCCCCGTGGCCGGCGAGGGCCTTTCTGTGCGGAGTTTGCATGTTCTCCCCGTGTCCGCGTGGGTTTCCTCCGGGTGCTCCGGTTTCCCCCACAGTCCAAAGACATGCAGTTAGGTTAACGTGGGGCGGCCTTGGGCTGAGGTGCCCTTGAGCGAGGTACCGAACCCCTGACTGCTCCCCGGGCGCTCTGGCGTGGCTGCCCACTGCTCTGAGTGTGTGTTCACTGCTTCAGATGGGTTAAATGCAGAGGATGAATTTCACTGTGCTTGAAGTGTGCAGGTGACGGATAATAAAATAAAGATTTCTTCTTCTTAATACAATATGTGAAAGCTGCTGTAGTGAATACAAACCGTGAACAAAATAAATATTCTGTATAATACATGGAGTCAAAATATGTAAATAAATAAAATATAATACAATAGAGATATAATCATTTCAACTTATTTGTGAAAATGAACACCCACGTGCAATGAACCGGTGCTGCAGGTGCTCTAGCCCCTGGCCCTTTTCTGTTTGCTGTCCAAAGTGCCCTTTTCATAGGGACTGTTTTGTTGTTTTGTTTTTTTTTAATATTTGTAAAAGATAAGTTAGCTCCAACATCAATATTCTCTACAATTTGACAATAATATATGAAATTATAGATTTATAAAATAACGTTTTTCTATGTAAATGCGGGCATCAATCCGTGACGTCATGCATTCAGTGCGCCTCCGTGCAGAAAGCGCATGCAGGCGGTTGGCAGGCGGTTGGCAGTGGGAGACAGTGCGAGGAACGGCATGGTGGGTCACACTGAAAGTCTCCTTTCATTTCTTATCTGAACATGCAATATTGTGCAGCTTAGAACACAACAGTAAATGCGTAGGGTTGTTTATCATTTAATGAAGCCGCCGAGGCTGTATTTAAACCGTTTGCTCCATCCATTTCATTAACGTGGCAGATTCGGAAACTTTAGTTTGAACGACGGCGTTAATAACATATTCTAGCAGCTTCGAAAACTTAAAGTGCCATTCCACCATTGGATGTATTCTTTGGCATAAAATACAATATATTTTGACAACATATATAAATGGTATCACTAGACAGAGAAATCTTTTAGCTTCAAAATGATATATCAAACATAATTTTTTGACAACGACAAGTATATTAATTTTGCGACCAAAGTCACCTACCCTTTTAATTTCCGCGCGTGATGTCATCGGCAGGTTCCCCTTCTTGTGTACCACGTGACGTGTGACGTGGCACATATTATCAGCAATGGCGGATAGAACGCGATAAAAATAATACCAATAAATCTAGCTAATACCAATAAATCTAGCTAACTGAAAGATTAACTCAATTTTTCGCAATTTTTTTGGCCCCCATATACGAGGAGAAATGACTCTCTCACTTTGGGGGTTTCCTGGTCTAAAAATAGACCGACACGTGGTACACAAGAAGGGGAACCTGCCGATGACATCACGTTTCACTACCGCGCGGAAATTAAAAGGGTAGGTGACTTTGGTCGCAAAATTAATATACTTGTCGTTGTCAAAAAATTATGTTTGATATATCATTTTGAAGCTAAAAGATTTCTCTGTCTAGTCGTGTTGTCATAAAATATATTGTATTTTATGCCAAAGAATACATCCAATGGTGGAATGGCACTTTAAGGCTGAATGACGACGTCCACAACATATTCTATCAAGACACACAGAATGTTCAGTTGCAATTGAAATTTAGTTTTGAATAAAGTTAACTTGTGTGAAAAATTTGTTCCAAGTGCCCTTTTTTGAATGTTGAGCCCCTGCCCCTCCAAAGGTCTTTGCACGGCCCTGGACATGAATGTAAATGCAGCCTGAATTATATCTACATATCGACTTACTATGTGCATCACAATAAACTTCATAAAATCAGCTTCATGATTAAATCCATGATTAACTGTGAAATTGCTGCTTTTCAGCATCGGAGAGATGAGAAAGAGCTGATCACGTGACAAGAGACGGTTACCTCACCATCATGTGTGAAAGAGCCAATCAGGCTAAAATATGCAAATACATGGCAGGAGAAAGGGGCGGGGTAATATAACTGGAAGCCTTTTGTTTTGCATATTTATGAGCTCAGAGTAAAAGTGTCATAACAGGATTTTATTCGAGAGAAAATCTATTTCAGGGTTTTCAGAAAACGAGTTTTATATATTTATAAGAATAAAATAAGCTGAATATTTTTTTAAATGTCTGTAAAACTATAAACATGGAAAGAGAAAATAATAATGAATATATTTACAACAGTAACAAATACTACTACTATAAATAATATCAATGCTGTAGATTGTTCTTTAGGCTCCGCCCCTTCCTTTCAGTGATGCATGATGGGATAGATTAGTGCACACATCAGCAGATACAGTCCCTCATCACACCGTTTTGTATCTTATACACACCTGTACACACACACACACCTGTACACACACCTGGACCACAGGAGAGTGATTTGAGACAGCCGCAGCGTCAGTGTCGGCCGCAGGCGCCCTCTGGTGGTCAGAGACGGTAATACAATTTTAAACGTGATTCAGGATCCAGTTTTGTTTCTGAGGTTTAATTTGCACTGGAGGCCAATCAGAGACAGCCTCCAGGTCAGCATGGGGCGGGTTTACAATGGAGAGATCTGATTGGCTGACTGGCTCTGAAGCAGCTTCATCTCGCTGCGGTGTACAAAGTAATGCACGTGCCCATAAACAGTGGTGCTTGAAAGTTTGTGAACCCCTTTAGAATTTTCTATATTTCTGCATAAATATGACCTAAAACATCATCAGATTTTCACACAAGTCCTAAAAGTAGGTAAAGAGAACCCAGTTAAACAAATGAGACAAAAATATTATACTTGGTCATTTATTTATTGAGGAAAATGATCCAATATTACATATCTGTGAGTGGCAAAAGTATGTGAACCTCTAGGATTAGCAGTTAATTTGAAGGTGAAATTAGAGTCAGATGTTTTCAATCAATGGGATGACAATCAGGTGTGAGTGGGCACCCTGTTTTATTTAAAGAACAGGGATCTATCAAAGTCTGATCTTCACAACACATGTTTGTGGAAGTGTATCATGGCACGAACAAAGGAGATTTCTGAGGACCTCAGAAAAAGCGTTGTTGATGCTCATCAGGCTGGAAAAGGTTACAAAAGTTTTGTAACCTTTTCCAGCCTGATGAGCATCAACAACGCTTTTTCTGAGGTCCTCAGAAATCTCCTTTGTTTGGTTTTGTAACAAAACCATCTCTAAAGAGTTTGGACTCCACCAATCCACAGTCAGACAGATTGTGTACAAATGGAGGAAATTCAAGACCATTGTTACCCTCCCCACGAGTGGTTAACCAACAAAGATCACTCCAAGAGCAAGGCGTGTAATAGATCACAAAGGACCCCAGGGTAACTTCTAAGCAACTGAAGGCCTCTCTCACATTGGCTAATGTTAATGTTCATGAGTCCACCATCAGGAGAACACTGAACAACAATGGTGTGCATGGCAGGGTTGCAAGGAGAAAGCCACTGCTCTCCAAAAAGAACATTGCTGCTCATCTGCAGTTTGCTAAAGATCACGTGGACAAGCCAGAAGGCTATTGGAAAAAGGTTCTGTGGATGGATGAGACCAAAATAGAACTTTTTTTGGTTTAAATGAGAAGCGTTATGTTTGAAGAAAGGAAAACACTGCATTCTAGCATAAGAATCTTATCCCATCTGTGAAACATGGTGGTGGTAGTATCATGGTTTGGGCCTGTTTTGCTGCATCTGGGCCAGGACGGCTTGCCATCATTGATGGAACAATGAATTCTAAAGGAAAATGTCAGGACATCTGTCCATGAACTGAATCTCAAGAGAAGGTGGGTCATGCAGCAAGACAACGACCCTAAGCACACAAGTCGTTCTACCAAAGAATGGTTAAAGAAGAATAAAGTGAATGTTTTGGAATGGCCAAGTCAAAGTCCTGACCTTAATCCAATGGAAATGTTGTGGAAGGACCTGAAGCGAGCAGTTCATGTGAGGAAACCCACCAACATCCCAGAGTTGAAGCTGTTCTGTACGGAGGAACGGGCTAAAATTCCTCCAAGCCGGTGTGCAGGACTGATCAACAGTTACCGCAAACGTTTAGTTGCAGTTATTGCTGCACAAGGGGGTCACACCAGATACTGACAGCAAAGGGTCACATACTTTTGCCACTCACAGACATGTAATATTGGATCATTTTCCTCAATAAATAAATGACCAAGTATAATATTTTTGTTTCATTTGTTTAACTGGGTTCTCTTTATCTACTTTTAGGACTTGTGTGAAAATCTGATGATGTTTTAAGTCATATTTATGCAGAAATATAGAAAATTCTAAAGGGTTCACAAACTTTCAAGCACCACTGTAATAAACACTTCAAATCATCTCTCTCTCTCACACACACACACACACACACAAAATACCACCACACAGCTGTTAATAATATAGTTATATATTTATTCATACATACATATTCATTCATTTATTTATCTATTTATAGGGGTTAATCGTAAAAAGGAAAACAAAAACAAAGTAAAAGGGAACAGATTTACAACAAGGGGAATTGCAATAACTAGTCACACCATCCCCAACACACACACAAATTGTGTACTGTACAGACAGACAAAGACAAACGTGTGAGAGACATAGACATGTTTGTATAATGGAGAGACAGTGTGTGTGTGTGTGTGTGTGTGTGTGAGATAGATATTTCTTAAACCAGTCGGCTCCTGTAGTGATGAACTAGTGTGTAGATCCAGTTTCTCCATCATGGGTGGAGTGTGTAAACCAAAGCCACCACGCACACAAACCGTACAGACAGTGACAACATTAATACACACTCTCTGATTGGTTCAGTTCATTTTCTCATTGTGGTTAGAGAGAGTGTGTGTCCCACCTCAACCCCAACACTTCACCAATCACCTTTTCCAGTGTGCGCACGCACACACACACACACACATCATTCTTTAAATCCACCATATGAAGTCACTGATCATATCTGTCCTCCTGCAATCTGATTGGCCAGTTGTGACACCACTGACTCCTTCCTAATGTCTAATTGGCTGTGCATGCAGGCCCTGCCCACTCAAAGTTCCATGTACCTCTTCCAATCCAGTCCAGTCCGATTGGCTGGCTTGTTGTGACCTTGCCGAGTTGTCCGTTCCTGCTTCCCCTGTGTTCAGGCCCCGCCCATCACATGGATTGTTGTTGGTTTTTTGTTTTTTATAAAAACTAGATTTGTAACATGCAGCTTTTGGCATATTTTACTGCTTTAGAAAAATAGTCAGGTTCCTCTGTGTGACCAAACCTCAGAGAGAGAGAGAGGGAGAGAGAGAGAGTTTGTGTGTCCATTCGTAGTGACTTTTGGAAAACCGTCCTAGTTAAATTAAAATCATTAATAAGTTTGTATTTGGGAGCAATGTCCAACTATTTATGACTATAATTTTTTTAGATGTGATCCACTGACTCCCGTCTCACCTGACAAATTCATACGACTCAAACAACCGACTCGTACAACTTGACAACTGACAGATGGCCCACCAACTGACTCGCACTGACGTAACCTGCCCAAATGATTCACCTGACTATGACTCATGTAACCGATTTATAAGACTTGCAGACTCATGACTGATGGAAATGACTCTGAGAGATCTCTGTTTTACCGACACCCAAAACACTCATAACTCATTCAAATGAGTCATAACTCACAGCCTCATCTCAAAACCTTGAATATCCCACTCACTAACCAACTCATGACTCACTTGCTGACTGACTCTTGGTTCATGACTCACTTGCTGACCCATAACTGATTCACTAAGCCATGTCTCACTTGCTAACCGACTCCTCGACTTGGCTCCTGGACTCACTAATTGACCCATGGCTCACTCCCAACTGACTCCTGGATTTGACTCCTCGACTCACTATTCAATTCACAACTCACCTGCAGACCGACTCATGAGTCATGACTCGCTTTACTAACTGACTGATGACTCACTCATTCACCAAGTCATCCCTCACTCACTAAATGACTCATGGACTCACTAACTGACCAAACAACTCCCCAAATGACTCATGACTCACCCACTGCTCACTTACTGACTCACGTTTCATGTCTAGACGACTGAAGATTTCCACAAGGGGGCGCTGTGCAGCACTCAGGCTTAACAGCAGCAACACCATGCATCTGAATTATAAATACTTTTAGATGTGCAGTGAATTTCTGAAGAAATGTGAGAAGTGTCCTGAACACTGTAAGGACGGACACACACACACACACACACACACACCTCTCTCTCTCTCTCTCTCTCTCTCGCTTTATCAAACGATCCCCCAGCATGTGCGACTGGACAATCAGGGTCAATGGTCATTCAAGGTTGAGGAGGCGGAGACTGTGACATCATAGCAGGATACAGCAGCGGCAAAATCTCTGGCGACTTCCTCCTACTGAAGGGGGAGGAGTCACTGGTGCAAAGTAGGCGTGGACTTTAATGTTGGGCAAGTGAGTCTGGATGGAAAAAAAAAATCAAAACAAAACCTTAGCATTTTAATCCCAGACTCCACCCATTCTGCTCATCACTATATTCCAGTGACTGAATAACTGCTCCAAAAACACTTTACTTTACTTTTATTGTCCTCACTTGCGATTAAATGCTGCCTTTACTGAGTTTGTAAGCAAATCTGGTGACCTTATCGTCAGGTAAAAGCAAAGTGGACCAGTTTACTCATTCATCCTCACAGCATGAATGACGTTAATTCATGCGATTCACCCAAATGACTCATTACTGACTCATGACTGCCAACTGACTCACATTGACATAACTTGTCTGACTGATTCATATGCTTCACCTGACATTCATATGACTTGCAGACTCACTGAATGACTCATAACTGACTCATTTACTACCGACTCACCTGAGACTCATAACTCACTCAACTGATTCATGGCTCACAGACTCAGCAAACAAATCCATGAATCACCTGACTGCTTCATGAGTCAGTTGTGTGAGTTATGAGTCTATCAGCTGAGCGCACAAAATATGACTTGAGTCAGTCAGCAACTCTGCAAGTTATATGAATCAGCTGCATGAGTCAAATGAAAGAAATCAGGTAGGTTACGTCAGTGTGACTCAGTTGTCAGCCGAGGCTTATTTTATAGCTTCACCTGACAGACTTGTAACTAAAACAAATGACTCGTGCTTTACACACTCACCTGACTCACAGACCTCACACAAATCCCCCAAATGACTCATGATTCAGTCAACAGTCAACTGGAGACATAACTGATTCACTATCTGAGCAAAAGCTCAGTCTCCAGTGAACTCCCTGACCAACCCAGGGCTCACGCGCCAACTGACTCATGACTCAATAATGTTCTTAACGGCTCAGACCTACACGAAGGAGCAAGGGGTCATTTTTAAGAGCCCCCTGCTGGCTGAAAGGTGAACTGCTAGCTACCGAAACCGCTTGCCTCTGTTAAAAAAAGTGCAAATGACACGATTTAGGAGAGAAGGGTGGAGCTGTGGGTGGGGCTAATTCTAGGACAGTAAAAATGTAAAACATTTGTAAGTCTGATACAAGAAACAAAGAACTGAGTGAAACCCACCCAGAGCATGAAAATACTGCGAATCACATGCGCGCGCGTGTGTGTGTGTGTGTGTGTGTGGACTCACTCTGAGCCTCTTAATCCCAGCACGTGTGATCTGTTGGCAGTCGTATAACTCGATGCGGTCGAGGCAGTGGCAGGTTTTGAGGTGCTCCAGGGAGGCGTCGGTGATGAGCGGGCAGTTATCAAGCTCGATCACCTCCAGGCGGTCGTGAGCGCACGGCCCACTGCCCAGGTGACGAATCCCATCATCCGTGATCAGCTCACAATGAGACAGACTCTACACACACACACACAAAAAAAAAAAAAAAAAAAAAAAAAAAGGTGTTACGGTCATGACACAGGAATAAAGCGAAATTATGTTAAACTGCATCAAGAGTAAAAAGAGGTTCTACCATAATAACAGAGTAATAAAGAGAAGTTGAAGTAAATTAGAGTGCAAAGTAAGTAACTTGGTGTCATGAACCCAGTTACCCCCCCCACACACACACACACACACACAGAGTAACGGAACATATAAAAACAGTTAACAAAATGACATCAAGAAAAAGGAGTCGTTACCATAATGAGAAGAGAGAGAGAAGAAACCTGCGCAGGTCTGAGCTCAGACGTTTTCTGATTGGGAGATAGAAGCTGCGGCGTGTTATGAGCTGGGTATATAAATTATGAAGCTCGAGAAGGTTATAAAAACGTAGCGATATGGCCTAAACTTTAAACAGTGCAAGACATCAGCAACTTAGTTCAGTAAATTCTTCCATTAGATTCATTTGTGGGGAAAAAGTCTCAGGAAGCGGCACAAAGGCACATAAATAGAAAAAAAAAAAAACCTGCTCAGAAATACAGCGACACCAGGATTCGGAGAAATGTTGCAAAATGCATTCCTTTCCTGGACAGCGCTCTCGACCACTCGGCCACAGAGGATTACATCGCAAACTGAGGTTACATAACGTGGCACCTACAGAGTCAGTACGCAGCGGTGCCACACCACGACCGTGTTATCGCTTCCTGAGGCTGGCACGCCAATTACATTCTTAAACACGCTCGAACTCGGTGAAACACACATACAGACGGGTGCCTCTGTAGGCTTCAGCCAAAAAGTGAGAGTTACTGCTTTGTCAAAGAGAGAAAACTGGGGGGAGATCATGAAGAGACAGAGGAAAGAAGAGACACAAATGACACAGGGAGGAAAAGGAATGATCATAAAATAATAAAATAAAACGAGACCGTCAGTGAGGGCGTGGCTCACTCCGGCCCCATCTGGTCCAGAAGGAACGATCTAAAGTGGGCCACCTTGCGCAACAAATGTTGCGAGCTATATACACGATATACAAGCGATATATACAAGCGATATCCACTCTAACAATACCAACCTATTTACCAGAAAGAATCCAAAACGGTGAGGAATTGACAGATTTTTGTTGAACTGCTCATTAAGGCTTAATTAGTCCATAACTTCATTAATAATTGTAATTAAATAAATCTGAGTAGAAGTTCTATGCACCCTAGGTTCCCCTACCTTCATACCAGAAAGAATCAAAATCGGTGAAGAATTGAGGGAGGAGAAGCGATTTGTGTGGAAACTGCTCATTAGGGATTGATTAATTAATTACTCCATATCTTCATTATGAATCACAATTATGCAAATTTGGATAGAAGCTATATGCACCCCAGGCAGACCGACCTTCCTGCCAATAAGAATAAAAATTGGTGAAGAAGCAATTTTCATGAAATGTGGACGATGACAGACAACACACGACGGCATAAACTAATCACCTGTCGGCTGGAGGAGTTAAAAAGGAGTCACCATGAACACATAGAAAGGAAAAGGGCGGTAGTGAACAGAATGGCACTGATGGAGAGAAAGGAGAATTACTTTAATACCACAAAGAGAAAAAAAAAAAAGAGAAGAAAGTCTTAATGACAGAAAAGAGTGAAAGATAAGAGGGCGTGGCCATACTGATTGAAGGAGAAGGAGGAGTTACTGTGAAAATAAAAGGGAGAAAAACAAGGGGATACACATGAGGGGAGTCATGATGCTGACAGGTGGTGCCATGACGACGGAGAGAAAGGAGGCGGGTCAGTGGACTAAATAAAGTGACATCACTTACGAGAACCTGGAGCCGAGGGCAGTGTATCGACAGCTGGATGAGGGTGGCGTCTGTGATCTACAGCAAAAACACATCACACTGTTCCCGTCACATCTCTGTAGTGGACGGGATTGAAAAAAATAAAATCAAAACAACTGACGCCCACTCACCTGTACACACTCCTCCAGATCCATCTTCTCCAACTCGTGGCAATTCTGCAGAAGAAACCGAGGAAGAGGGACAACATTTACGCTGATATTTAATTAGAACAAAAACACTTAAGTCCATAGACACCGTCTGTACCGTACACGCACGTGTAAGAGAACGTGCGTCACTCACCCTTGCGAGTGTGGTAAAGCCGACGTCTGTGAGCTGGGAACAGCGAGCCACTTCTAATATTCTGAAAGACACACAGATGAAGATATAAAATCTCTCTATCAGTTATTCTTATAGCAAAGTTGATTCTTTTCCTCTGGCAGCACATCCCCAAGAATTTTATTCCTCTTATACCACAGCAGTTCACCAATTTTTTTAATTTGAAAAGAATGACGTCATACTTTTTAAAATCCATTTATAGTTACGTTTAATGTTACAAGAAGTTCGTTCCTGGTCTCGCGGATGTTGTAGCAGCTGTAAACAGTCGCTCCCTCAGCAGAGTCTCTTTATTCTCGCTCTCAAAGTTAATCAGACAAAAATTAGAAACGCAGCTCGTGTCATCATGTTACTGAGAAACCACAAAGACACACGAACATCATCTCACGTCAGAAACGTCACGTTTCAGCTTCATCTCTGACTGTTACACACTGGAGACTCCTTCCAGAGACGATACGCACGCGCACGCACGCACAGCTCTTTACTTTAAGAAAACTAAATCAGTGGAGCGTCTGCTGGACACGCCCCTGTGAATGAGCGGTTACTATAGAAACGATAACGTATCTGAATGAGGGCATGAATATAAACCTGCACTACTGTCAGAGCTGCTGTTAAAGAAAACTAAATCAACACCTTCTGACCAATCAGAGTGCAGTTCTCAGCTGGGCTGTGGTATATTTAACAGTTATTCCATGAAATCGAGTCGTACATGAGCTGATGGGTGACGAGGCGCGTAGCACCGAGTTGTCTATAATCCATGTACGGTGAGACTGAGTGGAATGACGGTTTTATTCTCTCCACATTCACTGGATTTTGAGAAACTGAGCATTTTTATTTTTAGCAAATTCAATAAATAAAAACTTTATACAAAACGTCTGACAAAATCATCTCATTCATCTCATCTGTAGCCGCTTTATCCTGTTCTACAGGGTCGCAGGCGAGCTGGATCCTATCCCAGCTGACTACGGGCGAAAGGCGGGGTTCACCCTGGACAAGTCGCCAGGTCATCACAGGGCTGACACATAGACACAGACAACCATTCACACTCACATTCACACCTACGCTCAATTTAGAGTCACCAGTGAACCTAACCTGCATGTCTTTGGACTGTGGGGGAAACCGGAGCACCCGGAGGAAACCCACGTGGACACGGGGAGAACATGCAAACTCCGCACAGAAAGGCCCTCGCCGGCCCCGGGGCTCGAACCCGGACCTTCTTGCTGTGAGGCGACAGCGCTAACCACTACACCACCGTGCCACCCCCGACAAAATCATTTCCGCTGAAAATGCAAACAAACCGGCGAAATGACCGGAGCGATTTGTGAAAAAATATGATAAGATTAATTCTTGAGGGAAAAAAAAAAAATATGTTCTTATCATCAAAAACTTTTATTCCATATTTTGTTGCTTTTTTTGTATTTTTTACAGTTTTGTTTTTGAGTTTTTATTTTGTCCTCGGTTGCTTCAGTAACACGCTCCGCCATTTTGTTTTTTTCTACTCACGGTATATGAGCTGATATCCTCGTAGTAGAGTCGCCAATCAGAGCGCGTAACTGCTCATATCCAGTGAATGTGGATGGAATAATAGGAGATAAACTCTCAGTAGGACTGCTTGCGTGAGAGATACACACACACACACACACACACACACACACACACACACATATATATATATATATTCATATGCACGCGTGTACCTGAGATGAGGGCAGTTCTGTCCCAGAGCATTTAGAATGGCGTCTGTGATGTTCGCGCAGCCGGACACGCACAGAGACTGCAGCCGATGACAACCTCGACAAATCGTTATTAAGCCTTCATCTGTGATCTGCTGCTCAGAACAAATCACACACACACACACACACACACACACACACACACACACACACGTGTGTATATGAAAACCACAGACACAAATTTCTCGTCATATCTACACTATTACACAATCTGTTTGACTCTGAAAAGGGTTCCTTTCTGAAAATGAAACTCTTTCAGAAGCTAAGAACCTTTAATTAACCAAAAACTATTAAGGAACCCTTGAAGGCAAGGGTAGAAAGAACCAAGAGCCACATAAAAGGTTAAACTCCAGACAGGTTCTAGATATTAAAGAAGAACATAATGAGGAATAATTTGGAATTTGTACAGTTTACAGATACTACACACACACACACACACACACACACATACACACACACACACATACATAAAGAACAAAAGGGTTCTTTAACCTCCTAGGGCTCAGCGGTCACATGCGTGGACAGCACTTTATGGAAATTCGGAACAAGAATCCACATATGTGGACATACTTTTTCTCTAAAAGTACATCGTATCAAAAGGTGATGCTTAGTTTTTATTCTAATCAGGTTCTAATAAGCCCAAATAGCAAAGAGAAATAAAAAAATGCATGTAAAAAAACAGCTTGGGCCTTAGGAGGTTAAGGGTTCTGGATGAGGATAATTAAGGGTTCTTGGCTGCCAAAAAAAAGGGTTCAAACTAGATAGGAGATTAATCAGAACATCAAGGACATAGGAGCTCATCTGGCCGGCCATCAAAACAACCCTGACGACCAAAACAAACAGAACCGAAATGTGACGATGTGAGAGAGGACCAACCTCCACCACAAACTGTTTACAACAGGAACATCAACAAAAGGATGAAATTTTGTTCCCTGAGGGAAGACCGACCCAAAACATCCATCAGAACTGAATCCGGATGATAAATGAGAGGAGATACAATTCTAGTCAGAAGGAAATGTGTTAAGTGACCTAATGACTAATTTGTTGGACGATACAGCGACAGTGTTGTGCAGAAGGTCGAGTTGAAACGATCAGAACTGAGATCCACTGGGAACTGAGGGAGGAGACACGATTTAACCGAAAAGAAACAAAAAGTTGTAAACAAATTGTTTAGAACAGGAAAAACAAAAAAATCAACAAAGAAATGATCAAGTTTTGTTCCCTGAGGGAAGATCGACCCAAAACATCGACCAGAACTGGAATGGGATGAGAACTGAGAGAGGAGAGACAATTCTAGTGAGAGGACTGGAAAATCTGTTAATTTGGCCTAATTAGTAACTCGTGAGCAAAAAATCTGACAAAACAACGACCAAGTTTTGCGTGACTGATGAGTTCTTTCAGACAAAACAATCGGAACAGAAACCCGTGGAGAACTGACGGAGGAGACACGATTTAACTGAATTGTGGACGACAGCCGCGGCGCCATGGCAACAGATCATCAGCCTGACGGACAGAGGAGCTAATAACCCACCTGAAGAAAAGTTAACCAACTTAGACTGAATAAAATTATTCACATCAAGTTATAAATAAAACCTCAACTCCATTTGATGGGCGTGCGTGCGCGTGTGTGTGTGTGCGCGTGTCTTACTGAACACGTCTGCAGGTTGAGCGTGACCAGGTCAGGACAGTGAGCACCGATGTGTTTCAGAGCCTCGTCTTCCAGCTACGCAAGAGAACAGACAGAATAAAAGCCACGGTTACATCAGGAGTTTCCCACTAATGTCCACCAACACGGACAGTCCGCTGGACACGCCCCTGTGGAGGAGCGGTTACTATAGAAACCACACCGTCTGTGGGGGAATGTGGAATACTTCCTGCTCTAATATTTAAATATAAATGTTAAATAGATTTAAATAGTGTTAATTACATAAATAATGTTAAATAGCTGTGTGAATGAACTGGTGCATTAAATCCACAGAACACACACGCAGACACAGAGAGAGAGACACACGCAGAGAGAGAGAGTAAGAGAGAGAGAGAGAGAGAGAGAGACAGAGACACATGCAGAGAGAGAGAGAGAGAGAGAGAGAGAGAGAGAGAGAGAGAGAGAGAGAGACACAGACAGAGAGAGAGAGAGACACACACATGCAGAGAGAGAGAGAGAGAGAGACACACAGACACAGAGAGAGAGAGAGACACACACACATGCATAGAGAGAGAGAGACACACACACACGCATACAGAGAGAGACATGCAGAGAGAGAGAGAGAGAGAGAGAGAGAGAGAGAGACACACGCAGAGAGAGAGAGAGACACACACGCAGAGAGAGAGAGAGACACACACGCAGAGAGAGAGAGAGACACACAGACAGACAGACAGAGAGAGACACACAGACACAGAGAGAGACACACAGACACAGAGAGAGAGAGAGAGAGAGAGAGAGAGACAGACAGATATGGAGGATGAGGAATATTTCATTTCAGCACATGCAGGAGGACCTGACTGAGGCCCCGGGGTACCTGTGTACAGCCCTTGAGGAACAGGCCTTTCAGCCCCGGACAGCAGCGGACGAGCGCCTGGATTCCGTCTTTGGTCACCTGATCGCACCAGGAGATGTTCAGCTGCTCCAACATCGGACAGCCCTCACTGCACACAGAGAGAAACACACAGAACATCTACAACAAGAGAGACCAGACGGCTTTCGCATTCATTCTTACAAAATCACTTTTAGACAGATAAACGCTAATCTGTGCAAGAACTTCAGAAAGGAATCAGGAGAGGAACCGGGAAAGTGGAACCGGTTCCTCTGATTCACACTGACGGCGCGATTACAGTACGACAGAGGAGGAGAGGGGCTTTACACAGGGCAGGAAGGGGCAAACTGGGCACGCGTGCGCGTGTGTGTGTGTGTGTGTGTTTACTCACCTGAGTGCTTTGAGAGACAGGTTGGTGATGGAGGTGCATGAGGCGAGATCCAAGTGCTTCAGTTTGGGACAGAATTTACTCAGACTGTTACAGGTACTGCACACACACACACACAAACACACATTTATCAGTAATTATTATTTAATTACACACACACACACACACACACACACACACACACACACACACACACACACCTGTCTGTGATCTTTGTACAGCCGTTCAGACTGAGCAGCTCAATGTTTCTGCAGTTCTGCGCAAACGTCCTGCAATAAAACCACAAAACAATAAACAAACAAACCCTGCTGTGATGATAACGGAGACAGAAACAGCCAGAACACATTAAACACCACGAAATCCACTCCGACAAACACGTGAAGATATTCATTACTGACAGCGCAGGATCTGCACTGTACACCGTTTATTCTGGGAAACTTTCACTGTGGGCTGTGATCCTAAAGAGCTGGGAGACGGAGAGAAGGACGATGGAAGAGAAGGAGGGAGAAAGAGGGAGGGAGAAGAATGAAGAAAAGAGAGAGAAAGAAAGAAAGAAAGAAAGAAAGAAAGAAAGAAAGAAAGAAAGAAAGAAAGAAAGAAAGAAAGAAAGAAAGAAAGAAAGAAAGAAAGAAAGAAAGAAAGAAAGAAAGAAAGAAAGAAAGAAAGAAAGAAAGAAAGAAAGAAAGAAAGAAAGAAAGAAAGAAAGAAAGAAAGAAAGAAAGAAAGAAAGAAAGAAAGAAAGAAAGAAAGAAAGAAAGAAAGAAAGAAAGAAAGAAAGAAAGAAAGAAAGAAAGAAAGAAAGAAAGAAAGAAAGAAAGAAAGAAAGAAAGAAAGAAAGAAAGAAAGAAAGAAAGAAAGAAAGAAAGAAAGAAAGAAAGAAAGAAAGAAAGAAAGAAAGAAAGAAAGAAGTACCTCAGTGCACTGTCTCCCACACCTAAACAGCCTCGGAGACTGAGCTTCCTCAGGAAACCTCCACATCGCTTTGAAATGTTCTCTACCACACGACCCTGCATTAAACACACACACACACACACCCCACTGTATTCTTATACACACACATACAGTTAGAGATGTGGTAATATTAAAGCAGATTGTAATATTGTGTGTGTGTGTGTGTGTGTGTGTGTGTGTGTGTGTGTGTGTGTGTGTGTGTGTGTCTTTCCTGACCTCGATATCCCTCTGGAAGTCGAAGAGGTCGATGCGCTGCCAGTTACTGCCATCTAGAGCCAGAACGTTCCACGACTGAGGAGCGCACACACACACACACACACACACTCTCTTTTTCACATCATTAAAGGAGAACTGAAGGCAAATTTTTTTTATTATCAAAATTCTCTCATCTTGTTGTCTTCGTCCGCTTATCCGGGGCCGGGTCGCGGAGGCAGCAGTCTGAGCATGGAAGCCCAAACTTCCTTCTCCCCAGACACCTCGGCCAGCTCCTCGGGAAGAACACCGAGGCGTTCCCAGGCCAGCCGAGAGACATAGTCCCTCCAGCGTGTCCTGGGTCTTCCCCGGGGCCTCCTCCCGGGGGGACATGCCTGGAACACTTCCCCAGGGAGGCGTCCAGGAGGCATCCGAAAGAGATGCCCGAGCCACCTCAGCTGGTTCCTCTCGATGTGGAGGAGCAGCGGCTCTACTCCGAGCTCCTCCCGAGTGACTGTGCTTCTCACCCTAAGGGAGCGCCCAGCCACCCTGCAAAGGAAACTCATTTCGGCCGCTTGTATCCGTGATCTTGTCCTTTCGGTCATTACCCAAAGCTCATGACCATAGGTGAGAGTCGGAACGTAGATCGACCGGTAAATCGAGAGCTTCGCCTTTTGGCTCAGCTCCTTCTTCACCACGACGGACCGGTAAAGCGACCGCATCACTGCGGAGGCTGCACCGATCCGCCTGTCGATCTCACACTCTATCCTTCCCTCACTCGTGAACAAGATCCCGAGATACTTAAACTCCTCCACTTGAGGCAGGACTTCTCCACCAACCTGGAGAGGGCAAGCCACCCTTTTCCGGTCGAGAACCATGGCCTCGGACTTGGAGGTGCTGATTCTCATCCCAGCTGCTTCACACTCGACTGCAAACCGCCCCAGTGCATGCTGAAGGTCCTGGTTTGAAGAAGCCAACAGGACAACATCATCCGCAAAAAGCAGAGATGAAATCCTGTGGTTCCCAAACAGTCAAAATCTATCAAAATTCTATTTCTCATTTTATTAAATATAGGAATGCATTTTTGATCGCTATTTTGTCGCTGCTATAGCAAGTTCTGAGTGTTTGAAATCTGCTCTGTAATAGATCAGTCCATATGTCAAAGCAATGGCCATAATCGAGATGCGTTGAGACCTGCGTGAGACATCGTAGGACAGCAGTAAAACGTACAGCGGAAATCAAAGTGACCAACATCTGCCAACGTTCCCGGTGTCCAAAATCGCTCACTTGTTCACTACTCCCTATATAGGGAATTACTATATAGTGGACTATATATTGAGCTAGAGCTGGGCGATATGGCCTAAAAAAAAAAAAAATCTTCGATTTTTTCACAAAAAAATCCAATTTTCATCGATTTTTTTCCCTACTAAAAATCAAACTACAGATGACAAAGAAATGGTTCAAAACAAGTTTTACCTTTATTTTGTTTTCACTTAAATTTCCCCTTTGGGGTTAAAGTGCAACCAGAAACCAAAAAGAAGCCAAAAAACAAGCTTGTAGATGAGAACATCGCGATAACATCTGTGACTGCCTTCCACCGCCCCGTTCTGATCATCAGGCACACGGTGGGAAACGTGTCCGGGGCGGCTGCTTGCTTTGCTGCGGATGGTGCGCTCGCGCTGCGGCGGTGTTCGTTCCGCTGGGAGCAGCACTTCTCCCGCTCCGCTGCAGGCTTCTGTTTAAGGGGTTGGAATAAATTCGTCGTGCTGCGTCCTTTGGAAGCAACTGTTTTCAAACACACCTTACAACGAGGACTTGTTTGGTCTGCGTCCGACGCCGCAAAACCGAACCAATTCCAGATCACGGAGGAAGTTACTCCTTTCTTGGGCACAAGTTGCGGCTTTCCCCCAATCGCTGCCATGCTGTTTGTGTGTCTCTATGGCAAGTGCGCGGGAGGAGGGCGATAGTGTCAGTGCCCGATCCGTCCCTGCTGCCCGATCCGTTCTGCACATGCGCAGAGGAGAGCATCGGTGGAGGAAGTTAAAACTGAGAGAAAACCAATTTTCATAAAAACACATCGTCCTTAACTGTAAATTCGAATTCATCGATAAAATCGATTTATCACCCAGCTCTATATTGAGCTCATTGGTAAAATGAAAAACGCTTTCGGACACTAGTCCGTCACGCTGGTATTTACGTCATTACTGTTGCACAATTAAAACGTGCCAGATCAGTCGGCTGGTGGGTTTCAAAATAATAAATACACGCGTGTGTGTTTGTGATAAATCCATATTATACTGAGCGCATATCCCACATTAATCAATACACAGTACCTGCAGCTTTCAGCTCTTTTAAATCAAGCCTGAATCCTTTCTTCTTCACCGCTGCCTTTTATTAAATCACATTTGAGACTTTTAATTTGATTTCTTTCAGCGCGACCACAATGCATGATGGGATATATTGCTTTGGTTAGTGACCGTCGTTATGCACTACTTTTTGTGATGCATCGTGGGATACTTTGAGTGCACTATATAGGGTGTAAATTATCCTCACTAAGGTTTTGGACAGCACTACAGAATGGTGTCCCCGCTGTATAGTGCCCTGTATAGTGAGTAGGGAGCGATTTTGGACACAGGGGTCGTCAAAAGACGCACGCGCCCTCTTTCGAATGCTGATGTGATCAAGCCGGAAGTTTTATTTGTTTTGATAGCGATCAGGAAAGTTTGAAAAAAGTAGGCAGTAATCGTCGTTTAAACTCGTTTTTGTGCAATATTTCGTTTGGAAAACAGTTTTCAAAATGGCGGCACTGACACCTGGGTGACGCTTCACGTTTTGAAGTCTCGCACAAGTCTCGTGAAGATCGCGCGGATAAGCGACGCCTGCCATCGACCAAACGAACTAAATTCAACACGGCTAAACACCGAAAAGGCCGATAAGTATAATATTTAATTGCGATTAGTTCCCAATACGAGTCACGATATAAGGTTACTAAAACCCAAAACGTCATTGAATAACACGCTAATTAAGAAATAAAGCAAGTTTACAAATGACTTCAGTTCTCCTTTAAAACCTTTTAGAACCAATCAAATCAATCTGATGTAAACACACAATGATAAATCTCTCTCTCGCGCTCTCTCTCACACACACACACACACACACACACACACACACACACTCACCCGAGACACTTGTGCGCAGCGACAGAGCGTGACCACATCTAGAAATGAGAAAATTCTGGAAAAGGAAAATATTCAGATGAACACAGTTTGTAAAAGATTTCAGTTTGTAAAAGTTTATAGAGAACACACAGGGTGACAAACGCCAGGAGTTTATTTCCACAGCCTCATCCCGTGGCCATGAGCTTCTACTACTCCATAACAACATTAGCATTATAGCTCATATCCAAAACTGTACTGCAAAAAATTAACTGGTAATGATAATAACGAAGTGATTAAATAAATATATTTAATTTATTTAACATATTGAATTTGCTATGATGCTACATTACGAGTCACCTCCTGGCTAATTATACTGAATATCTGACCATTTTTGTGCTTTGCAGAAATAAAAAAAAATAATTTACACACTCTCACTCTGGTGAATTTTTGTATTTTTTTCTTGCTATATTGCTGTCCATCACACAAACTGAAAGACTGATTTTGATTTCTTTAAATAATCCTGGAACATCATTTAACATCTAACTCATCAGCTCAGAGCAGTCCGATCTGTGTGACCTCACTAACCGTAGACGTATCAGACGCTCACTGGCCGTTCTGTGAAAACTGTGCATGCAGACGCTCATCCAAGTTTCCAAACCTGTCATTGTTTAACTCTTGAATATTTCCTATCATGAATACTCTCATTAAAAAGCTTATAATCTCTGCTTTCCAAAGAAATGTATCTGGTTAAGGTCTGTTCAGTGCTTTGGGAGTAACGGCAGGTTGAAGTCGGTACAACGGAGTAAAAACTCTGCTCGCGGGACGTCGGGAAACTGCCGCTGCTTTTTGAGTCACGGGAAAGCGGTCAGGCTCTCTCTCTCTCTCTCTCTCTCTCTCAATCAGTTTCCCACTGGATTACTCGTCAATATCAATCAGATCACTTTTATAGTGATGTTCTCTCGCTCTCACTGTTTCTGATGAAGGATTCAGCAACATTTTCCCTCTGCTAGTTTTGATGTTCTGATTCACGGAAGATTTTGAAATGAGTTTTCATAGCTTTACCTACTTATTTTTTTCAAATCAAACTGATTCATGTAAATAAATAACTATTTTAGAATATAACTGGAGTTGTTTTGATGAAAAATATTGAGATCTTAGTGGTCGGAATGAGATTTTAAAAAACGGATGTCAGAAACGCGAGTGTCGGTTTCAGTTGAGTTAATGTGAATTGTTTACTGGATGTGGATCAGACAGTTTTTTCGAGGTTCGCTTTGAAAGCTGTGAATATTAATCAAAATAATCATTTATTTTATTTCATATAAACACTAGTCAGCCCTACTGAGAAATACAAAGGCCTACAGAGCACAAAGAAGGGGATAGAAATCATCTTTTATTACTTTTTTATTCTGATAGAGAATAGTAGATGTGAAATATTCAGTGTTTATTTATGCAGATTTTATAATTAACACTGATTTCTCCTCCTGTGTGATGTATAAATGAGTTAAGATCAGCTTTATATTGCACAAATAAAGCCATTTGGTGAAACTTTGAAGAAGAGAGTGTACCAATTTACCATTTTTACCTAATTAGCATAATTAATACTAATTTACAGAATTTGTTTTTACTAATTTTTCAAAAACTTTGTATTCAGTCTACAGCCATCTATGTGCTGCCAATTTCCATGTAAATATCTTGAAAAAAATAGAAACGCTATGAAGAAAAAAAAAACATTTGATCTCATTGGTTAATGAGCCCCATTATGGACCATGTGACCCTCAGATGGACGTTACCGCAGTTTTCTAAAAAATTAAGCCGTTTCTTCAACCTTTGATTTGTAATATCTAAAAAAAAAAAAATGGATATAAAATTTGTATTCTGCAAAATGTATGTTGTTCTGCATTCAATTCTGAATTCATCGAGACCAGTTTCAAGCAATTTAGATTGAATTTGAATTTTCAGCTGATCTGCCTACTAACCGTAACAACAGCTCCTTCGGAAGCTTCTTGTTGATGATCGCCTCGTCGTTGTTTGAGAACATCTGAGGAATAAAGATATCAGCATAATTAGCTAAAAGCAAAAAAAAAAAAAAAAGACAATATTCCTGATTTTATGGAACATAAAAACTTATATATATATATATATATATATATATATATATATATATACACACACTTATTTGTGTACAAGACGTCCTGACTGGAAACAGTCGAGGAGTAAAAGTTGTATTGTGAATGAAAAATATTTGAAACTGGCCACCAGCGGCTCTAAATCCAGTCCTGTATATACAGTAGAGTACACCTGGAGTTCAGCAGAAAATTCCACACAAATGATCCTTTCACACTTTCACACAAGTTCAGCTCAGAGTTTAGAAGTTGTGATGCAACACTGCCGTTTCTCAATACAGCAAAACCCATGTGAGTTGGATTAGCGCTGGATGCTAAGCGTAATTACAGTAATCTTCACCATACAGAATCATTTTATTAATAATTTAATGACAAATCTGAGGAAAATGTTGATGTTCTTGATGGTTGTGTATCGCTTCCACGGGCACTGTGCGTTTACATTTATGTAGAAAACACACAAGAGCTGTGTACTCGCTAGCACATTAGCTCAGTTATCAGTTAGCTTGTGCGCGGGTAGGAGAAGCTAGCACATGTCCTTATCTTATCTCAATTTATCCACTGAGATGATTTTACTTTATAAATCCTACATTAAAAACTACATTCATGAGTTCTCTCTCTCTCTCTCTGTTTTCTTCTCTCAGAATATTCATCAGAACAACGCTAACAATGAAATACTTCATAGTTTTCCATTTTTCTTTTTAAATCCTTTTACTTTTTTATTATTTTACCTCAGGATCGCTTCTTAAAACCCACATGACAACCCCAACAAAATTCACATTTTAAATTTTATTTTCATTACTCTGGCCTTTCTCAGTGACAACAGCAAGGATGCTAATGCTAAACGATTTTTGGATGCAACATAACTGCCCTTATCATCATCATCATCATCCTACAGTTTCTCCTACATTCATGTGTGACATTTCCACTACTGTCTCATGCTGAATGATCTCTGTGAGCATTACGCTCCTCATACAGCCTCGAATGAGCTTTAATACTAAAAGAGTGAAGAACTGAAAACTTTAGCAAAAGATAGTTCTTCCAGCTAAAACAATTGAAAATTACAGATGATTATGGATTCAGCGTTACTGAAGGATTTGGTTATCTTTGTTTTCTATCACAGCTATAAAGGAATGAGAGTCGTGCTGTTTATTGCTGTGAGAGAGAGAGAGAGAGAGAGAGAGAGAGAGAGTATTCGCTATTGTAGCCTGCTAGCTAACGGTTTAATCAGCAGTTAGTGTATGAGATTAGAGTTGTATTTAGTTAAATCCCTACAGAAACACTAAATGCTAATCATGACCTCTAACTCTTTGTTCCTAATAAAGTAGCTTTAACTTTACACATTTAATTACATACTGGTGCATTATGGGTAATACACCCTGACACACAGTAGAGCACAACTGAATCAAATTACCAACAATCACAACAAGAGTATCTTGCTCGTACCACAACTACGCAAAAGATATTAAACAATGTTACCAGACATTAAACTTAGCGTCCATGTTACCAATGTACATAGCGTTTATATACAAGTTTCCACATGTTTATATAAAACATTCATTTATTCACAGAGTTCCTAATCGATTTTCCCCCTTTGCTATGATATTAGACAGAAAACAGAACTGAGAATTTGACTAGCAAGCGTTCACACCAGGTCTTTATCTACGCAATACTTATAAGAAATGATGAATTTCCTGTGAGTTTCCTCATAACGTTCTTCCTCTCTGCATCTTACAGACTTTTAGCTTAAAACGTTACACTAAACATTACACTTTGAGACCTGAATCATAATAGGTCTCATTTATCAACTGTTTAGAAGTGTAGTCGTAAGTTGCGTGTAAATATTTTTATGGACAAACCAAAGTAAAAATTCCCTCCATATTTACAAAAGTTCCTGATTTTCTATGGACTCAAATGTGTATTTTGATAAATGTCAATCAGACGTCAATTACCATGCCCATTAATGGAAAAAAAAAAAATGTGTAATTTAGCCACGCCCACAAAACTCTAAAAGGCAAAGAGAGCTAAAAGTGCAGCACGCACCATTAGCACGCACTAACCCCGCCTACTCTTACAGGGTGTTGCTACTTCAGTCCTAAATTAATGGTTAGTTTATTTATGTTATTTTATGTATTGGAGGGGGCGGCACGGTGGTGTAGTGGTTAGCGCTGTCGCCTCACAGCAAGAAGGTCCTGGGTTCGAGCCCCGCGGCCGGCGAGGGCCTTTCTGTGTGGAGTTTGCATGTTCTCCCCGTGTCCGCGTGGGTTTCCTCCGGGTGCTCCGGTTTCCCCCACAGTCCAAAGACATGCAGGTTAGGTTAACTGGTGACTCTAAATTGAGCGTAGGTGTGAATGTGAATGGTTGTCTGTGTCTATGTGTCAGCCCTGTGATGACCTGGCGACTTGTCCAGGGTGAACCCCGCCTTTCGCCCGTAGTCAGCTGGGATAGGATCCAGCTCGCCTGTGACCCTGTAGAACAGGATAAAGCGGCTACAGATAATGAGATGAGATGAATTGGGGGTGGGGTTTTTTAATTGCTTTCTTTCTTCAAAAGAAAAGTTCAAAGACATGCAGGTTAGGTTACCGTGGGGCGGCCTTGGGCTGAAGTGCCCTTGAGCGAGGCGCCGAACCCCTGACTGCTCCCCGGGCGCTCTGGTGTGGCTGCCCACTGCTCTGAGTGTGTGTGTGTGTGTGTGTGTGTTCACTGCTTCAGATGGGTTAAATGCAGAGGATGAATCTCACTGTGCTTGAAGTGTGCATGTGATGAATAAAGGGTTCTTCTTGTTATTAATATGAAGCGACGGAGTTTCTGATATTGTTCATTAAAATGTGTGTGATATTAGTGAAATATTTTACACCTGATGCTGTAATCCGTCGACTATTACAGTTTGAAGATCCATCGAGGTTCATGCTAGCGAGCCTCCTGTTGCTTTATCAGCTGCTAACGTGAATGTAGAGTTAATGTGGCTAACATTAGTGAGGGCTACATGGTGGTTGTCATGGCAACATTATATTCCAACAGGTGTGACTGTTTGTTCAGCGAGGTGTGTTGGATCGGGCGACCAGGACTCCCGCTAATGATTTAACGTTAGCAGAATGATACCGAGTGTTATTATTCTGAGACAGAAGATTTTGCTTCCTAGAATGGTCCGTCTGAAGGTTTCAGCAAAAACTGTGGTTTTCAGGATGTCAGTGTGGACGCAAAGTAAAAACAAAAGAAGACATTGTGGATTTCTCAACATAAACACCTGGAGATACATTACACATTAGTATTAGTATAAATATGCAGGTGATTATAGGAAATCGCGTGCTGATTGGTCGAGAGATTCTGACTATTTCTCAATAATCACCTCGAGTGACTCAGTAAAACGGCGTCCAATCGCTTCGCCACTGTAAGTGATGAAGAATTACAAATGATGAAAGAAAATGCTGTTCCTAAAAGCATTAAAGATGCTCCGAAGTTTGGTCTAAAACTGTTTAAAGGGAAGGTGGAGTTGTGATTTATCGATTTCTAAACAAAGTATTTTATGTGACTCAGTGTAGACCAGCGTTTCTCAACCTTTTTTCAGTCACAGCACCCTTCAGAAGTACCGTATGCAAATTCTCAAGGCACCCCCATATAAAACATACGCAGTCATGCTGACCCCGGCAGTGAGGTTGTGACGTGGGAAAGGGGGCCAGGAGACAAATTTTGATGATGCATGAGGCGGCGATGATCTGCATTAGTGTAACTATCGTTTTTTGGAATTTTAATTCATTTTATTTATTTCACTGTTAGAATATATAATTTTGAGAAAGGCTGGTGTGGAAAAAGGACAAGTCTGTGCTGCAAAGTTATTACATTTACATACTGATTTTGAAGTAAGTAATTTCTTTAATACGATTTTTTTAAATAAATCACCTATGTATTAGTATCGGTAATTGTATGGGGACGAGTAAAATTAAGGATCAATTAATTTCATGAGTGATTTCGAAGTTTCGAAAATTTCAAAACTTTGAGATCACGAGTGAAATTGATCCTTAATTTTATGAGGAACTACACGATTACTTGTTTGTAATATTTAGGGCCAAATTCATACTTCGGAAGCTGTTCAAGTTCACAACATTTGTCATTCACGTTTTCTGAACCGATCAGGGTGCGAGACTATCTTGCACGTTCGAATCAGTTTCTAAAGCGCCTTTCATCATGACACGGCGACACGACACGAGGATTTTGAAAGTGGTTTACAAAATTTTATTGGAACTTCTTTGCAAAAGCCATTTTGTTGACAGAATTTGCTAATTTTTGTAACTGTAACCAAGCAACGAACCAGCCAATAGCATTTCAGAAATACGGCCCAGTGTTAAGGAAAAAAAGCCCTCCTTGATTGACCAGTCAGAATTGAGTAATTTAGCCCCATGCATTATATATAATAAAACAACTGTCCGCCTCAGGCTCAGGGAATAACAACATTGCCTTCGTCTTGATTATTATTCACTGATATTCACTTCAGTGAATAATTATTAAACATTACATAGACACGAGTGTTTTACTGGTAAATAAGCCACTTGTATTTTTCATCCGAGCTCCATCTGGGACATGGAGAACCTGAGGAACTCGATGAACTGTTTTGATAAATGTAGGGATTTCTTGTTTGCGAATGTGTTGATATAATCAAAAGAAAATCACACGTTGGCTTGAAGATATGAAGTTTATCTTCTCGTGTTGAAAATATTTTCACTCGTGATATAAAATTATACATTTCACCACTCGAAGATAAACTTCATACGGTATATCTGTGCACCAGCCTGTGACATCCTCAATATTATTATTTAAAAGGAAATTGACTTTAGTCACCACACGGCTGTAGGTGTTTAGATGGAACTGTTTGTTTCAGTATGAGACAGTAAGTAAACAAGTAAATAAACAGTGACATCCTGCCACCCATTGGGGTGTTTCTGCCCCACTTTGCCACCCCACATCGAACACCCTGAGTTAGCCTGCATGCTAAACCCGACCGAGTCTCAGATCTGCCACGTTTTCAAATAAATAATCAGTCAGTGGGTGAGGATTAGTGACCCCACCACAGCTGCAGTGTCCCTTCAGCCGGCGCTCAGCGGAACCCGGGCGGGTGTCGGGTCGAGTCCCCAAACCGCTCCTTCATGAGCCGAGGCCTGGCGGGCGCGCGCGCGGCTCAGCTCTATAACCGCCCGCTTTTATGATCAGATCCCATTAAACTCCGCACATGATGCGCTTTCGTGTGTAAAGTGTCGAATAAAGCGGTGTGTTTTCTCCAGGCTGTGTGTGTGTGTGTGTGTGTGACATGCGGCGGGTTTGTTTTGGTAGACGGCTGAAAGAAGGGAAGGAAAGAGCAGGCCGACAAACGCGAGCAGCAGCGCCATGTGGAGCTTCAGTAAGCGGCCCGCAGGCCCTGGGCTCGGGTTCGGGGGCAGCAGGTCTGTGAAAGCGGCTAAACGAGCTGTTAATATTCAAGTGAGCACGAAACCACCTCGGCCTAAGAGGAAACACTGAGCTGCACAAAAACAAAGAGGAAACAGCTGACAGCTGGGATAAACAAGGCCCGAAACCTCCTCTAACACACTGATCTCCCCCGAATCATCAGCCGCCGGTCCTGTGGAAGGCAGCCTCTCACCTCAAAGCGACTCCGCGACACCCCGTTCACCTCCTTCCCCATTCCACAGCCGCACTATTCCTGGAGATGACTCGATGTGCCAATGATCCGCTGGTTAAAAGGGCAAAACCGACTTGTGTGTCCTGTTTCTGGCGATGTGAAGCCGCCTTCTCCTGCTCATTCTCCCATCTGTCTCACAAATAAACCCAATGAGTATTCCTCCTCTTCTTCTCCAGTGAGAGAACAGAGCCGCTCCTGAGCTGGAATTAAGCCGATCTTATCTGCTGTGGGTTTCGCTGCAGATCTCCACCTCCTCTCCACCTCCTCCTCCCCCTTTACCCCACTAACATCACACACACACTCCACTCCCCTACCTAACCCACTCCCCTAAACTCACCCACTCCCCTAAACTCACCCCAAACCAGCACACTGCTCTCATTCAGCTGTGTTTTAATCCAAGCTCCGAACCTGCAGGTCTACACACACACACACACACACACCCCACTGCATCACTATCATGACCACACACTCACAGCTCAGAAATGTTCATCAGGCTGATTTATTATTATTATTATTATTATTATTGTCTTGAAGTGATTCAATAGCGCTGATTGTCAGGTTTGTAAACAAAGCACGGCATTCTGGGTATTCGGACCTCGTGGGCGAAGGTTTTAACTTCATCACTTAAAGCTGAGAAAAACAATAATTGTTATATAAATGAACAGATGACATCACACGCGATTAATTTTTAATTAGTGTGATCATCGTTCTCTTCCTGATGTAAAGCCGCAGGTCTCAGATCAGTCTGCAGTTTACATCAACAAAAACAACAACACGCGGATTTCCACACAAATGGACCCAGGCCGGGTGTGTTTACACCGCCGGATTATCCGCTTGAATGAACAGGGCTTTTTACAACAAATTTACGACATTTACACGTTTGTTTAAATCTCCCATATTACTCGCAAAACCACAACATGGAACTGGCCGTACACACCGGAAATGACGTATGCGGAAGTGGGTTTGTATACAAACGCGGAATTGGTCTGTTTAGATATCTAACAAAATATAAATTCTCTATTGTGAGTGAGTGTTTTATCGTATTAGATTTATACACTTTAAACGTTTGATTTTCAACACAAATTGACGTCTTTATATGTTATAAAATTTAACTACAGCTTGAACAAAAGCGGAACTATTGGCTAAGTGTCCGTGTTCCAGCACGGAAGAAATATTTTCAAGAACACAAAATCTTTTCGATGACAAACATGAACATAACCAATTACAAATCTTTCTTTAAACAACTAACTGATTGATAATTATTTTTTTTACATAATGATAATGAATGTAAACAATTTTTTACGTTTGATTAGATCATAGGAAAAATCAGCCAGAAAACCTTTTTTTAATTCAGTGATTTAAATGTTAAAATGTGGTTCAGTTTTCCTTCCTTTTATGAGCAATGAGGTGAAACTTGGAAACTGAAACCTTCATTTGAATAGGCACAGTTCTGTGGTCAGATCTCTGTGTGTTTGTCATCTTTTGGCATTAAAATAACAGACAAATATCTTTGGACACCCTTAAATGATCACCTAACTGAGCCTGTATTACATTATTATTGTTATTGTTATTATTTTTCTTTTACACCACAGTGCTGTTGAGTTCTGGACTCTGATTGGTCAGAAGGTGTTGATTAATTCTCTATAACAGCAGCTCTGACAATAGTGCATGTTTATATTAATGTGCTCACTCTCATATGTTATCGTTTCTATAGTAACAGCTCAATGATAATGAACAGACTGAAAAAATCATTAAGGTGAAGTGAAATGTTTATGTAATGTTTCTAGAAGGAGCCTCCAGTGTCAGCGCTTTGGAACAGTCAGAGGTGAAGCTGGAATGAAGTTTTCTGACCTCTTCAGGACAGAGAGGTTTACACTCCTCTGCGTTTTCTTTCATCTTATTAACATCAAGAGAGAGAGAGAAAGAGGCTGGTGAGAGAACGACTGTTTATAGCTGCTACATTGTAAACAAGAACAGAAACTAAATTGTTTCATGAATGTTCCACAACATTAAATGGAAATCAATAAAGATATGACGTGACATTCTTTAATAAATAAAACAATTGTAGTTGTTGGTAACTTGGTGTGGTATAAAAGCAATAAAACACTCAGGGTGGTGTTGTTAGAGGAAAATAATCAACTTTATGGAGATAACAGTAACTTTATTTCATCACAACACTCTGGTGTTGATTATTTTCCAGCACATCCTGGTGTGTTTTATTCCCTACATGACCATTATGCCATGTTATGATTTGCATTTCCATTAAATAAAAACCCATAATGACGACCTTCATCAGACATCAAGGACAAACTTCATTAGATTTTGTGTTATTTAATATACTGATTAATGTTGTATTGTTTTTGATTGATTCCTGGGAGTTTCTTTCATTTTCCCTGATTACACGATTCCACTGTGGCACATGGATAAAGCAGAATGACTCTGGAAACCTTCAGGTTATGACCTGTAGATTGTCAGTGTTTTATATCATTATTTCATCATTTGTTCACATTTTAGAAGACATACTCATGAAGAAAGATTAAATTTTGGGGTGTAGTTTAATCCCTAATTACGTAGGACACAACCCAGAGACTTCATTAATCCAGAGCAAAGGCGTGTTTTACAGGATTATCAGCCTCAGCCCGGTTCATGACGTGGGTTTAAACAGAACAGAAATAACTAATCATGTTGAACAACAGGTTTCTTTAGAGTCAGCAAACACTCAGAGGAGGCTCTAATCATATCCCCTGGGGAAACAACAACAATGCTGGATAAAAAGACTGAATTATTCCAGCCATTTAAAGAGAAATGTATCTGATAGGAATTACAAACACACAGTGTGGTCGTCTGAACTGAACCCCAACATTTAAGTGATAATGAAGTAGAGATGTGTTGTTTATTTTTTTTTGCTCTGTTTTCACTCTCTGGTAAAATTACAAACATTCCAAAGGTCTCCTCACTCTGACTGCTGTGGGAGATTGATTTTTTTTTTAACCTCCACATGCTGATAAACTGACAGGTTTCCAGTTACAGTGGTGCTTGAAAGTTTGTGAACCCTTTAGAATTTTCTATATCTCTGCATAAATATGACCTAAAACATCATCAGATTTTCACACAAGCCCTAAAAGTAGATAAAGAGAACCCAGTTAAACAAATGAGACAAAAATATTATACTTGGTCATTTATTTATTGAGGAAAATGATCCAATATTACATATCTGTGAGTGGCAAAAGTATGTGAACCTCTCGGATTAGCAGTTAATTTGAAGGTGAAATTAGAGTCAGGTGTTTTCAATCAATGGGATGACAATCAGGTGTGAGTGGGCACCCTGTTTTATTTAAAGAACAGGGATCTATCAAAGTCTGATCTTCACAACACATGTTTGTGGAAGTGTATCATGGCACGAAGAAAGGAGATTTCTGAGGACCTCAGAAAAAGCGTTGTTGATGCTCATCAGGCTGGAAAAGGTTACAAAACCATCTCTAAAGAGTTTGGACTCCACCAATCCACAGTCAGACAGACTGTGTACAAATGGAGGAAATTCAAGACCATTGTTACCCTCCCCAGGAGTGGTCGACCAACAAAGATCACTCCAAGAGCAAGGCGTGTAATAGTCGGCGAGGTCACAAAGGACCCCAGGGTAACTTCTAAGCAACTGAAGGCCTCTCTCACATTGGCTAATGTTCATGTTTATGTGGGTGGTAAAAGAGAGCAACTGGACTTGCTTGAAGATTCTTGAAGACGTTTCACCTCTCATCCAAAAGGCTTCTTCAGTTCTGTCTGACTAGTAGGGAGTATCAGGTATTTATCCTCTCATGGATGAAAAGCTCATCTAAGGTGTCGTTGAGTCATCCTGTTGGTGTGGGTCAATGGGGGCTGGATGTGAACGGCCTCGAGAGTCGTTAGGGTGATCAATGGAATGCCCATTAAGATGATCAAAGGAATGCTGATTCTCTCTGTCCTCTTGTGAGTCACTGAAAACCGCTGGGTTTTGGTGTGCATTCAGTTGTCTGGGAAGTGTGCCAAGGACTGCATTGTAGGTGGCTGATAAATTATGTCTTACATCCACACGACAACGGCAACGAGATGTTATTTAAAAAAATATCGCGTCCACATGGGCAACGATCAGTAAAATATCAGGTCCATATGGCAACGCAACACTTGCTGAAAAAGATGCAATACACATGCCACACCTCTAGGGGCGCTGTAAGACGGTCCCTTCGGAGACACCAGAACAATAGAAGTAAGGACGCATGCGCATAAACTATTATGCGCGAGACTTCATATTAGCCACAAAGTCAGAAAAATCTGTTCGTAAAATTACATTATAATGACCAAATACAATGAAAAGTATTTTTCCAGTCTCACCTGTGAAAGGTAATCCCATGTGATCTCGTTTGGACGGTAAACCTGTTGGTACAGTTAAACGCAGCACATGAATGAGGCATCTTTATTCTCTGCTTTGACCCATCCAATATGGCAGCGAGGATGACGTATGATTCTACGCGGAAGGCGGCGTCTTTAATGGTCCGGAATAAATTGAATGCTACATGTTGATGGATTAATTTGTTCTTCTACGCCCTTTTTGAGGAATGTATTGTAGGACTTAAACCAACATCTGAAGAGGTGAGATCGCTCCTTTTTTTCCCTATTTTTCCTGGCGGGATTGACTCTGCCCTAAGGGCTATTCTCTCTCTCTCTCTCTCTCACTTTGCACCATTACACAATAAATATTCACAGTGAAAATATTTTGTAAGCGCGTTTCATGAACCAAGTTATAGGATTTGTTGACAACTCGCATCGAGTTCGTTACACTTCTACCCGGCGTGAAGGACTCACAGTCATGTGGTTGTGACGTCATCGTAAACAAATCCATTCTACTCATCCAGACGACTTCGCAACGGCGCCGTTGCCAGATCTTTCCACTCTGGAACCCGTTCTCAAAAGATTGCGTTTTGGGGCATCCAAAACGCCGGTGCCGTGTGGACGCCAGACCGAAACGATAAACAATTGTATCGGATTCACCTGAATCCGTTGCCGTGTGGACAGGGCCTTAGACCCCCACCTTTGTTCAGTGATGGCCGTTCCAGGTTGACAAAAATGGCTTCTTTAACTCCTCGCTCATACCAATACCTGATACTCCCTACTAGTCAGACAGAACTGAAGAAGCCTTTCGGATGAGAGGTGAAACGTCTTCAAGAATCTTCAAGCAAGTCCAGTTGCTCTCTTTTACCACCCACAGTTTACTATGACCTGGATGACTGAGAATCTTCACAGACACGTTAATGTTCATGAGTCCACCATTAGGAGAACACTGAACAACAATGGTGTGCATGGCAGGGTTGCAAGGAGAAAGCCACTGCTCTCCAAAAAGAACATTCAGTATGTTTACATGCACATCCAAATTGAGCTGCTGTCGGTAATCGAGCAAAGGGTCCCAGCAGGGGTGCCAGAGAAATCCAATCCTACATGCACACAAGGAAATCGAGCTATTGTGTGAGGTACATTGTGCACTCGAGCCACAGGTGGTGCTACACGCCCCATCGTGTTGGTACACTTCCGGTTGTCGTCATGAAGAGCTATTCAAGAGTGTAAACAAAGTTATCAGTTCCGTGTTCTCCATTGCGCGTTTTTCTCCCGTCCATGAATTTTAATATATTCAACTCCTTAAGCTGAATGAGCATGAACTCTGTCTCCTCATTGCTCCAGAAGTGCACGTTTCTGCTCGCCATTTTCTCTTCTTCGTTTGTTCCTCCTGACCTCTTCTGCTGCTCGCTACTACTGTTGTCATGCCGACCGAGGCTGTCGTGTTTCCCGCTTGTGGTCTCGTCACTCGTCACTTCCGGAAGGGGCAGTGCTGAAGTAAGTAGCTCGACTACGTAGCTCGATAGGGTTTACATGCACTAAGTAGCTCGGCAAAAATCACATAATCTAGGTCGTGTAGCTCGATTACGAGAAATCAAGTTCGGTTCAATTTCAGCCTAGCTAAGGTGTTTCCATGGCATTTAGAACTTCGATTTCAGTCGAGCAACGGCAGAAATTCGATTTCCTCTATGTGCATGTAAACACACTCACTGTTGCTCGTCTGCAGTTTGCTAAAGATCACATGGACAAGCCAGAAGGCTACTGGAAAAATGTTTTGTGGACGGATGAGACCAAAATAGAACTTTTTGGTTGAAATGAGAAGCATTATGTTTGGAGAAAGGAAAACGCTGCATTCCAGCATAAGAACCTTATCCCATCTGTGAAACATGGTGGTGGTAGTATCATGGTTTGGGCCTGTTTTGCTGCATCTGGGCCAGGACGGCTTGCCATCATTGATGGAACAATGAATTCTGAATTATACCAGCGAATTCTAAAGGAAAATGTCAGGACATCTGTCCATGAACTGAGGCCACATCCACACGACAACGGCAACGTGATGTTATTTAAAAAAAATATCGCCTCCAAATGGGCAACGATCAGTAGAAATCAGGTCCATATGGCAACGCAACGCTTGCTGAAAACGATGCAATACACATGCCACACCTCTAGGGGCGCTGTAAGACGGTCCCTTCGGACACACCAGAACAACCCATACGAAAAAGAACAGTAAAGAACTTATAAGAGTTTACCACTGTCTTAGTAGTAAATCCTTATAAATATAAATAAATATATATGCCATGTATGATTTACTCCTGAAAGTGGCCCATTTTGCATTTTCCTCATACAAATTTTTTATGAAAATCTAGTATGTATGAAGTGAACATTGTGCATGGTTTTTACAGATAATGTGTATGATGAATTACACCGTCTTTGTATGCTTCATGTAATGTTTGTAGTTTTAAATTATATTTTACAGTTTAAAATGTACATGCCTTTTATATGTAAATCCAACACAAACATATGTGGATTTACATATAAAAGGCATATACATTTTAAACTGTAAAATATAATTTAAAACTACAAACATTACATGAAGCATACAAAGACGGTGTAATTCATCATACACATTATCTGTAAAAACCATGCACAATGTTCACTTCATACATACTAGATTTTCATAAAAAATTTGTATGAGGAAAATGCAAAATGGGCCACTTTCAGGAGTAAATCATACATGGCATATATATTTATTTATAAATCCTTATAAGGATTTATCCTTATATTTATAAGGATTTACTACTAAGACAGTGGTAAACTCTTATAAGTTCTTTACTGTTCTTTTTCGTATGGGAATAGAAGTAAGGACGCATGCGCATAAACTATTATGCGCGAGACTTCATATTAGCCACAAAGTCAGGAAAATCTGTTCGTAAAATTACATTATAATGACCAAATACAATGAAAAGTATTTTTCCAGTCTCACCTGTGAAAGGTAATCCCATGTGATCTCGTTTGGACGGTAAACCTGTTGGTACAGTTAAACGCAGCTAATCTTTATTCTCCGCTTTGACCTTTCCAATATGGCGGCGAGGATGACGTACGCGGAAGGCGGCGTCTTTAATGGTCCGGAATAAATTGAATACTACACGTTGATGGATTAATTTGCTGTTTCTCACCTGTGAAAGGTAATCCCATGTGATCTCCTTTGGACGGTAAACCTGTTGGTACAGTTAAACGCAGCTAATCTTTAGTCTCCGCTTTGACCTTTCCAAAATGGCGACGAGGATGACGTACGCGGAAGGCGGCGTCTTTAATTGTCCGGAATAAATTGAATGATACACGTTGATGGATTAATTTGCTTTTCTACGCCCTTTTTTGAGGAATGTATTGTAGGACTTAAACCATCATCTGAAGAGGTGAGATCGCTCCTTTTTTCCCCTTATTTTTGCTGGCGGGATTGACTCTGCCCTAAGGGCTATTCTCTCTCTCTCTCACTTTGCACCAGGCATTACACAATAAATATTCACAGTGAAAATATTTTGTAAGCGCGTTTCATGAACCAAGTTATAGGATTTCTTGACAACTCGCATCGCATCGCAATGAGATCATTGGCACTACTGGTGTTAAGAATCAGACCATTTTATAAATGAATATTTTGCTGTAGAGCTGCAGTGTTTGTACAATTGCATGTTTTTGCTTCACTATTACTGTCACTATTCTGCTTCTTGCATTACTACTGTGAACTAACACTGAACATAATAATAATAATAATAATAATAATATCCAAGCTCGTGTTTCACTCTCACTAGTGCTCTGTAAGGCTTTTTCCTGGTGATATTCGTTACACTTCTACCCGGCGTGAAGCATTCACAGTCATGTGGTTGTGACGTCATCGTAAACAAATCCGTTTTACTCATCCAGACGACTTCACAACGGCAACGTTGCCAGATCTTTCCACTCTGGAACCCGTTCTCAAAAAGATTGCGTTTTGGGCACCCAAAACGCCGGCGCCGTGTGGACGCCAGGCCTAAACGATAAGCAATTGTATCGGAGTCACCTGAATCCGTTGCCGTGTGGACAGGGCCAGAGTGGAAAGATCTGGCAACGTTGCCGTTGTGAAGTCGTCTGGATGAGTAAAACGGATTTGTTTACGATGACGTCACAACCACATGACTGTGAATGCTTCACGCCGGGTAGAAGTGTAACGAATATCACCAGGAAAAAGCCTTACAGAGCACTAGTGAGAGTGAAACACGAGCTTGGATATTATTATTATTATTATTATTATTATTATTATTATTATGTTCAGTGTTAGTTCACAGTAGTAATGCAAGAAGCAGAATAGTGACAGTAATAGTGAAGCAAAAACATGCAATTGTACAAACACTGCAGCTCTACAGCAAAATATTCATTTATAAAATGGTCTGATTCTTAACACCAGTAGTGCCAATGATCTCATTGCGATGCGATGCGAGTTGTCAAGAAATCCTATAACTTGGTTCATGAAACGCGCTTACAAAATATTTTCACTGTGAATATTTATTGTGTAATGCCTGGTGCAAAGTGAGAGAGAGAGAGAATAGCCCTTAGGGCAGAGTCAATCCCGCCAGCAAAAATAAGGGGAAAAAAGGAGCGATCTCACCTCTTCAGATGATGGTTTAAGTCCTACAATACATTCCTCAAAAAAGGGCGTAGAAAAGCAAATTAATCCATCAACGTGTATCATTCAATTTATTCCGGACAATTAAAGACGCCGCCTTCCGCGTACGTCATCCTCGTCGCCATTTTGGAAAGGTCAAAGCGGAGACTAAAGATTAGCTGCGTTTAACTGTACCAACAGGTTTACCGTCCAAAGGAGATCACATGGGATTACCTTTCACAGGTGAGAAACAGCAAATTAATCCATCAACGTGTAGTATTCAATTTATTCCGGACCATTAAAGACGCCGCCTTCCGCGTACGTCATCCTCGCCGCCATATTGGAAAGGTCAAAGCGGAGAATAAAGATTAGCTGCGTTTAACTGTACCAACAGGTTTACCGTCCAAACGAGATCACATGGGATTACCTTTCACAGGTGAGACTGGAAAAATACTTTTCATTGTATTTGGTCATTATAATGTAATTTTACGAACAGATTTTCCTGACTTTGTGGCTAATATGAAGTCTCGCGCATAATAGTTTATGCGCATGCGTCCTTACTTCTATTCCCATACGAAAAAGAACAGTAAAGAACTTATAAGAGTTTACCACTGTCTTAGTAGTAAATCCTTATAAATATAAGGATAAATCCTTATAAGGATTTATAAATAAATATATATGCCATGTATGATTTACTCCTGAAAGTGGCCCATTTTGCATTTTCCTCATACAAATTTTTTATGAAAATCTAGTATGTATGAAGTGAACATTGTGCATGGTTTTTACAGATAATGTGTATGATGAATTACACCGTCTTTGTATGCTTCATGTAATGTTTGTAGTTTTAAATTATATTTTACAGTTTAAAATGTATATGCCTTTTATATGTAAATCCACATATGTTTGTGTTGGATTTACATATAAAAGGCATGTACATTTTAAACTGTAAAATATAATTTAAAACTACAAACATTACATGAAGCATACAAAGACGGTGTAATTCATCATACACATTATCTGTAAAAACCATGCACAATGTTCACTTCATACATACTAGATTTTCATAAAAAATTTGTATGAGGAAAATGCAAAATGGGCCACTTTCAGGAGTAAATCATACATGGCATATATATTTATTTATATTTATAAGGATTTACTACTAAGACAGTGGTAAACTCTTATAAGTTCTTTACTGTTCTTTTTCGTATGGGTTGTTCTGGTGTGTCCGAAGGGACCGTCTTACAGCGCCCCTAGAGGTGTGGCATGTGTATTGCATCGTTTTCAGCAAGCGTTGCGTTGCCATATGGACCTGATTTCTACTGATCGTTGCCCATTTGGAGGCGATATTTTTTTTAAATAACATCACGTTGCCGTTGTCGTGTGGATGTGGCCTCTGGAACCCGTTCTCAAAAAGATTGCGTTTTGGGCACCCAAAACGCCGGCGCCGTGTGGACGCCAGGCCTAAACGATAAGCAATTGTATCGGAGTCACCTGAATCCGTTGCCGTGTGGACAGGGCCTGAATCTCAAGAGAAGGTGGGGCATGCAGCAAGACAACGACCCTAAGCACACAAGTCGTTCTACCAAAGAATGGTTAAAGAAGAATAAAGTTAATGTTTTGGAATGGCCAAGTCAAAGTCCTGACCTTAATCCAATGGAAATGTTGTGGAAGGACCTGAAGCGAGCAGTTCATGTGAGGAAACCCACGAACATCCCAGAGTTGAAGCTGTTCTGTACGGAGGAACGGGCTAAAATTCCTCCAAGCCGGTGTGCAGGACTGATCAACAGTTACCGCAAACGTTTAGTTGCAGTTATTGCTGCACAAGGGGGTCACACCAGATACTGAAAGCAAAGGTTCACATACTTTTGCCACTCACAAATCTGTAATACTGGATCATTTCCCTCAATAAATAAATGAGCAAGTATAATATTTTTGTCTCATTTGTTTAACTGGGTTCTCTTTATATACTTTTAGGACTTGTGTGAAAATCTGATGATGTTTTAGGTCATATTTATGCAGAAATATAGAAAATTCTAAAGGGTTCACAAACTTTCAAGCACCACTGTAGTGTGTTAGTCAGACTGTTAGAAACTGATGCTGTGAAGGAGATAAAGATGTTTAAAACCTCTTTATTTGACCGTTTATTTGAGGCCTAGCTCAGAGTTGCTTTAAGTTGACACGTGCACTGGGTGGATTTTCCTCCAACATGCCAATCCTGAATTTTCACTTCCTGTTTTATTGTAAATCAGTCATATAAACCGGTTTGGCTGTTGGCTGAATCATCCTGCTGGCACTTTAATTTACTGAGTATCTGCCCTTTTTACCCCTGGTATATTCTGCGGGGGGATATACAGCTATCACTCTGTCTGCCTGGAAACACTTTCGTTTCTTGAGCAGAACTCAAAAACTATATTAGGAATTTTTTTTCACGAAACCTGACAGTTATGTTCAGTGACTAGAGGAGCTGTGCATTTTGGTATTTCTGTGATTTAATCCCCCCCCCCCGTATTTCCATGGCAACCAGTTCAATTTAGGAAAATTTGGAGTGGGGTTTCGTGTGTGTGTGTGTGTGTGTGGGGGGGGGGGGGGGTACTGTCATCTCCTGATGACTTTTGTTCACTGTGTGGTCGCAGTTTATTAGAATAACAATTCATAATAATTATTAATAAAGAACAACAACAAATAAATGTGCTTAATTATTGGAATGAAAATGTAATTCGAAAAACAAAGTAAAAATATAAAGGAAAAGATAGGAAGATAAACCAGTCAATAATAATAATAATGTTTAGAAATTAAAACGTGATGTATAAAAATGAAAAGGCTATTAGGAAGGACGCTCAGCCAATCACAGAGCGGAGAGAATGGAACATTAGTGTGATCTGATTGGTTATTCATGTCATCTGTCTTACCGCAGCTGCTTAATGCGGTGATCTGATTGGTTGTCGCTTAGCAACCCTTTCACTTCGCCTCACAGCTCTTCCTGGATTCGGAAATTCAGTGGATGTAAATATTGTTTTTATTCTAAAAAAGAATTTCGATGCAGTAGAGCTGGTAAGGAAATAGTTATTCTGTTATAACAGCACATATGCTTAGATTAAAACCAAACATGCTTGCTCACGGCTTTGAAAATATTTATAATGTATACTGAATATTATTAAGATTAGTATAGATATTTTTATGCACAATATAGATTTTGTATATAATAGTTATTGTAGATTGCATATTATTTTTATGACATATACATAACTTACATATACATATATTCACACTTTTTTTTTTTTTTTGTCTTCCATCTTCCCCTGCATCACTAAAGAGACCCCAGACTGCCGGAACCCGGCTCCTCCTGTGTGTCAACAAACTCGGCCAATAAGCCTGATTCGGATTCCGACCGACTCTGCAAACGGCGCATGCGCCACACGTCAGTTCCGTTGTCGGACGCGCGAGCCGTATTGTATGGGCGGGCGCGCGCACAGTCAGGCAGCGAGAACGCGCACAGTTGTGAGCTTCGCAACAATGGCCACCTCGGACTCTAAAGCGGTTCTTTAAATCCACGAACATCGCCCTAAATATCGGCCTGGTTTCCTTTCAGAGCTGCTAAAAAATAAACTGGAATAAATTCTGCACACGAATATATGATTATTGCCGATAAATATTAAAAAAAACCTCAAAGATACTACTGAGAAATATTAAAAGCGAATCATGTAAACAGAACTAACCGGCTTGCAAGTTTTTTTTCAGTTTAGTGAACCATTTATCCATATATGATGGATTTCTATTCGTTTCTCAACCTTTAAAAGACTCAAATACAAAAGCTCGGTGCCGGGGAAGGATAAAGCACTGAAAACGAGACTTTTATCCTTTCAGTTTTTTGTGTTTTTTTGAAAAGAGCTCGCTCGCTAGCTTAGCTTAGGTTAGCTTAGCACAGCTAGCTAGCTGAACGAGGCGAGGAGAGGAGAGGAGAGAGTGCGCAGCGGCCTCGCAGTGGGTTTGAGGTGTTTTTCCCCGTCAGGCTCCGGGAGAGGGAACTGTGACCGCAGCAGAGAGAGCGTGGCGGAGGGAATCGCGGTTAAAGGCGGATTTATGTTCCAGCGGTGTTGTGTTTAAGGCCAGAGGAGAGCGGAGGCGCGCGCTGCGGGCCGGGCATGAGTTCCGGGTAAAGCGGTTCCGAGAGCAGCGCGAACTGTGTGAGCTCCACTCCGGTACCGCTGTGTGTGTGTGTGTGTGTGTGTGCGCGCTGATGGTGTGTTTCAGTGTGTTTGTGCTTTGTGTTTCCCCAGAAGGGAGCGTGGTGGGCGGAATAAGGCATGCCTGGCTCGGACCGACATCATGTCACCAAGCGGAAGTCGGAACCTGAATACAAACAAGCAGCGACGGCCACCACCGGAAACGCCGACTCCAGGCTTCATCAGACCAAATCTACAGGCTCCTCCTCGTCCTCCTCCTCTTCATCCTCCTCCTCATCATCGAAACACAACAAACGCCACAGGGCGCCCAGGCAGGGCAGCCGGGCCGACTCTCCGGTGGAGCCCCCTGTCGTCTCCATTAAGCCTCTGGTGGAATACGATGACATAAGTTCCGATTCGGATGAGTTCCTGGACCCTCCCGGACCTCCGGCCGAGAGAGAGCAGAATGAGCTGTACCGTAACAGAGAGATCCGGACTCATAAACGCAAACGCTCGAGGAGAAAGTCCAAAGACCCGCATCGGGTCCGGGAGTCGGGCGACGACGGAGACAGAGACGCCAAGATGAAGAAGATGAGCGACCGAGAGGGAAAAGACGCAAAGCGGAAAAGCAGAGACAAGCTCGCGTCCGCTGTGGGGGTGTCTCGCCCGGACGGTGACTCGGGTTCGAGGCGGGAGCTCGCCGAGTCACATTCGTCCTCTGCCGGCCTTCAGTTATCTGAGTCGTCGAGCGCGGCGTCGCAGAAAAACAAAATCAAAGAATCCCACGATTCGTCCCACAGGTCGTCTCACCGCTCGCACCGGAACAAGGCCGAGCACGAACACGAGCGCGAGCACTCGGACCGCAGCCGCCGCAAGGCGTCCAAAAACCGGAAAGGTGGCTCGTCTCGAACTGGAGGTGGCGGCGGCGGCGGCGGTGGTGGGGGTGGTGCCTCAGTCTCCACCTCCTCCCCTGTGGACCCAGAGGACGGGTACTCGTCCCGGCGCCGTGCGAGCACCCCGAGTCCGTACCGGGACAGCTCCCGGAGGAGCAGGCAAAGATCCGAGAGTCCGTACTCACGCCGGAGATCCTCCAGCTACGACCGGGATGGGAGTCCATACGGGAACAGACGCTCGTGCAGCACCAGTCCGGTGTCCCGGTGAGTACCAGCATTCGCGCCTTACAGCAAGACACCATCGTTCAGCACCGTCGCACTCGCTCAGCACCGTCACGCTCGCTCAACACGGTCACGCTCGCTCAGCACGCTCAGCACCGTCACGCACGCTCAGCACCGTCACGCACGCTCAGCACCGTCACGCACGCTCAACACAGTCACGCACGCTCAACACAGTCACGCTCGCTCAACATGCTCAGCACCATCACGCACGCTCAACACGGTCACGCACGCTCAACACGGTCACGCACGCTCAACACGGTCACGCTTGCTCAACACGGTCACGCACGCTCAACATGCTCAGCACCATCACGCTCGCTCAACACGGTCACGCACGCTCAACACGGTCACGCACGCTCAACACGGTCACGCTTGCTCAACACGGTCACGCTCGCTCAACATGCTCAGCACCATCACGCACGCTCAACACGGTCACGCACGCTCAACACGGTCACGCTTGCTCAACACGGTCACGCTCGCTCAACATGCTCAGCACCATCACGCACGCTCAACACGGTCACGCTCGCTCAACACAGTCATGCTCGCTCAACATGCTCAGCACCATCACGCACGCTCAACACGGTCACGCACGCTCAACACGGTCACGCACGCTCAACACGGTCACGCTCGCTCAACACGGTCACGCTCGCTCAACATGCTCAGCACCATCACGCACGCTCAACACGGTCACGCTCGCTCAGCACCGTCGCGCTCGCTCAACACGGTCACGCTCGCTCAACACGGTCACGCTCGCTCAACACGGTCACGCTCGCTCAACATGCTCAGCACCATCACGCACGCTCAACACGGTCACGCTCGCTCAGCACCGTCGCGCTCGCTCAACACGGTCACGCTCGCTCAACACGGTCACGCTCGCTCAACATGCTCAGCACCATCACGCACGCTCAACACGGTCACGCTCGCTCAGCACCGTCGCGCTCGCTCAACACGGTCACGCTCGCTCAACACGGTCACGCTCGCTCAACATGCTCAGCACCATCACGCACGCTCAACACGGTCACGCTCGCTCAGCACCGTCGCGCTCGCTCAACACGGTCACGCTCGCTCAACACGGTCACGCTCGCTCAACACGGTCACGCTCGCTCAACACGGTCACGCTCGCTCAACACGGTCACGCTCGCTCAGCACCGTCGCGCTCGCTCAACACGGTCACGCACGCTCAACACGGTCACGCACGCTCAACACGGTCACGCTCGCTCAACACGGTCACGCTCGCTCAACACGGTCACGCACGCTCAACACGGTCACGCTCGCTCAACACGGTCACGCTCGCTCAACACGGTCACGCTCGCTCAGCATGCTCAGCACCATCACGCACGCTCAACACGGTCACGCACGCTCAGCACTGTCGCGCTCACTCAGCACCGTCGCGCTCGCTCAACACGGTCACGCACGCTCAACACGGTCACGCTCGCTCAACACGGTCACGCTCGCTCAACACGGTCACGCTCGCTCAACACGGTCACGCTCGCTCAACACGGTCACGCTCGCTCAGCACCGTCGCGCTCGCTCAACACGGTCACGCACGCTCAACACGGTCACGCACGCTCAACACGGTCACGCTCGCTCAACACGGTCACGCTCGCTCAACACGGTCACGCTCGCTCAGCATGCTCAGCACCATCACGCACGCTCAACACGGTCACGCACGCTCAGCACTGTCGCGCTCACTCAGCACCGTCGCACACGCTCAATACGGTCGCGCACGCTCAGCACCGTCGTGCACGCTCAGCATCGTCGCGCATGCTCAATGCGGTCACGCATGCTCAGCACCGTCGTGCTCACTCAGCACACTCAACACCGTCATGCACACTCGACACCGTCGGACTCTCAACCGTTATAACCATGTTTTTATGGTATTCACTGATGTGGTAAATGAGTGAACTTTGACCTCTGAGAGGTTTGTTTTAGGGCTGAAAATGAAAGCAGAAGGAAACTGTAGTGTTAACTCTGTGCACCCTGATTGTGAGTGTGGATTAGTTTTCGTTCCTCCTGTAGGTTTGTGAGTAAAACAGGAGGAATAACGCTGTGTGATGTGTCCTGATGTTCAGGCAGAGCGATATGGTACTATCGTGTCAATATCGTGATAAATTATACATCTTATATATAGCAATACAAAGCAGTGCGTTTTTCTGAGATTGTCAGTGTCTGGAAATTATTAAACAATCGGAACTGAATAGCGGTAGCTGGTTTTATTTATTTACTTATTGCCTTAAAAGAAGGCTCTGATTTTCTCCTCCTTTTCACCGTTAGTGTAGTTTTTTTAGGCGTTAAATATCGTCTGTATTGCTGGCAGTTTGTGAGCTGTGTAAATGAACAGGTATTCTCTGAAGCCGAAGTTATTATTCACTGAGCCAAGTAACTGTTTTAGTATGAATACGCAGGTGATCATTAAAAAAATTCAGTCTTCAAAGTCTTCATGTAAGTGTAATAACTTTGCAGCGCAGACTCGTGTCACTGATCTACGCCGAGTCTCATGAAATACTTTGTTTTGAAATTGATAAAATAAATCCCAGCCCCTCCTTCCCTTTGAATAGTTTTAGAACAAACTTCGGAGCGTCTTTAGTGCTTTTAGGAACAGCGTTTTCTTTCATCTGTGATTCTTCCTCACTTAGGTGGGGTTTACATTAGACCGTATCAGCGGATCATCAGATTAACGTTTTTAAAAACGATTCGCGTGCACACAGCAACGCCAATACACGGATACGCTAATCACATGACTAATTCGGCACATAAGTTGAAATGTGTCAGTGCGGCTCATCGCTTCCTCCTCAGCGGCTGCGCTCCAAATCACTCCGTCCTGAACAGCGAGTGCCCTCTGGAGGGTGCGCACTCCGGCCCTGCGCAGCTCACAGAGCGCGCGAGTGAAGCGCACGAGCAGTGATTCGGGACTGAGCCGCTGTGCGCAAGTCACTTACCACTTGCAAGTGGAAGGATGGCAAGCCTAAAGACAATCATAACTACACAATGGGCAGTATTTGCATCAGTATTTGCAGTATTTTCATACTTTTATACTCTTTAATGAAAGGTGATACAAGGCGGAAGTCCGCGCCGTTTTTCAGCAGTCGCGTCACATGACCAATGCCAGCGAATCAGGAAGGTGGATGTCACAGTGACGTTGTCCAATGACGACGCCAGCTAGAGCTCAGCACAGCGTATCTGCGTATCTCAATGTTTACACAGCACCGGAGCTGACACGATCTGGATTGAATACGTGGACCCTGGCGGATTCCCGTTTCCCGGCATTTCCAGGCGGTTTAATGTAAACGGACAGTGCATCCGTGAAGAAAACAAGACAGATACGGTCTAATGTAAACTTGGCCTTACGGTGACGAAGCGATTGGACGCCGTTTTGCCGAGTTGCTTGAAGTGATTATCGAGAAATAGTCTTAATGTCTCGACCAATCAGAGCACTTGATTTCCTATAATCACCTCCATATGTATATTTATTATTGTTATACATGTCATGTATCATAGAAATACTTTTAAAGTGTGCTGATGTGGTCATGTCCCCCAACCCTGCCTGTTGCTCGGTGCCGTGATGGTCGGCCCTCTGAAGGCCGTTTCGGGGGAAGTTTGGTGAACGAAGTGGTTTATTTGCCGCGTCTGTGATTAACATTGAATCGCTTCATGTAAAATCTTGTGTTAAAAGTCGCTGCATGAAAATGTCGCGCTGTAAACGCTGAGTTCATCCGTCATTTCTGTTAACATCACTGAGCCACAGAACGGAATTTAAACTAAAATTTAGTTATTTGCAGAACTCACGTACACGCGTCCTGGAAACGAAAATAAAACGTGTTTAAGTACCATCACATCGGCTGCGTGCCTTTTCCCTCTTTACTTCCTGTTACATGTTTCCTGCATGTATAGAAGTGAAACATTAACGTAGCAGTACTGTTTACTCAGAAGGTGCTACCACCACCACGCTTCACTGAAAGTGGTAAGTGTGTGAAAACAAAAAACATTCAGATCAGTCTAATATTTTAAATATGAAGCTTGTTTTTCATTTTGTTTTATTTAAATGAGGCGCCGTTTACACATACCCGGGTATTTTTAAAAACGCAGACCTTTGCCTTCGTTTGTGCCTTTTGTTTATACACAAACGGAGTTTTTTCCTCTGAAAACGATTCTTTCTAAAAACCCCGGCAAAAGTGTTGATTTTTTGAAAACTCCGTTTAGCGTTTGTGTGTAAAGAGACCAAAGCGGAGTTTTAGGCAATCTTCACGCCACAAAAGAGCGACCATTGTACATACGACAAGCATGGAAACACTCAGAGTAGCAGGGTTTCTGTTATTAAGAGCTATATTCGCCTGTTTGCTTTTGAGCATAAAGCTCATAAAGCTCATTGACCAGCAGAGACGCATTAGGGCTCGGAGGGCAGCAATTGCGGAGCTTCTGGTGACCAGACGAGCCCGACCGTACCACCGCCAGCGTCGGCGATTTTGGGTTCGACCTGGACGGACTGCTATCTGGTGGGAGAATGGCGTTGTCGTCCCGGAGGAATGGCAGGAAAATTTCAGAATGTCGCGATCCTCACTCCTGTCACTCGCAGAGTTGGTACGTCTGTACATACAGGGTGAGCGTACTCACGCGCGCTTCTGTCGGCGGTTCTCGATGAGGCTTCTCATTGGCTTGTGTGGAATTGTCATTCTTCTAACACTGCCACCGACAGTCTTGGCGTAGTTTAACAGCTCTTGACAGCGTGTTTACGCGGATCAGTATAAATGTAATTAAAAAAAAAAAACGCAGCTGTGTGCACGAAGTTATTTTGGAAAACGGAGTTTAGAAAATATGCATTTTTAAAAATGCCCGGGTATGTGTAAACAGCGCCTGAGTCGATTATAATTTTACATTTTTCACAGGAACTAATCGTTGTTTGGTTGATTGTCGGTGAATAATTGATGATCACGGATGTGATTATAGTAATACTTGTTGCAGCTGTAAACAGATTGGCGTTACCATAGAAACAACACCGTTGTATATAAAGTAGCGTGTGCATGCGGTGAATGATGTGGTTTGGGAGCAGAGCTGTGTGTCCGAGAGCAGGGAGTAAAATATTCCTCTGCAGAGACGCTTTTGCCGCTTTTCCACTACAAACGCGGCTGAGCCGTGCCGTGCTGAGTCGGGCTGAGTGGGGCTGTTGGAGTTGCGTTTCGACTACAACCGTGCTGAACCGTGCTGGCTGGAAGTGGGTGGACACATTGGGTGGACGTCAGGTGATGTCATTAAGCAGCGCAAACAGTGACATCAGTGAGCTTTTCAGCGGTAGTCTCACGACCCGAATAGTAAACAATAAACATGGAGGACATGGAGTCGTTAGTGTTGCTGGTCTTGGTGCTGTGGCTTGTTGTCACCGACAACGCGGACAGATACTGGCAAGAGCGTATAGATGAGGCGAGGCGCATAAGGCTTCAGAAATTCTCGTAATTCGTAATTCTCCTTCTTCCGGGTTTGCGGTGTTTACAGATCCCAGCGTGCTCGCGGGGCGTGTGTGGGCATGTGAGGACACTCCTCCTCACCAATCAGTGCACAGGGGAGTGTCTGCTCACGCCCCCAGCCTCACTCAGCTCGGTTTGGCTTGCTTCAGCCCCACTCCAAAACCGTGCGAGTTTTAGGGGCTGAGCAGGGCTGAAGCGAGCCGAGTCATGCTGGTTTTTGGTAGTCGAAACGCGAGCCGTGTCGGGCTGAAGTGAGCTGAAAAAGGGTAGTGGAAAAGGGCCATTTGTGGTGACGTCATGACGGGGATGGACAACTGTGACAAATTTCATGATACTTTACAATACATATCCCGATATCCCAGCACCCTGAATAACGCTGGGGGCGTGCTTAAAGCGGCTCAGGTTAATGATCCTTTTATTAATGTCTTGCAAAAATGAGCCCTGAAAATAAGAGAATTTAAAAAAGACATAAAATTATTAAGTTTTTATGATTTTGCAGATTCAGTAGAAATTGAATATTTCGTTTAATTCATTCAAATTGTAATCAGAGTTCAAATGTGTAGAAGTGCTGATGGTGTCCAGTGACGATGTCATTTATCACGCTATCTCAGTCAGATCGTTGTATCGGCCGCGTTCATCGTCTCACTCAACACAGCGGTCTTATTTCCTTTAGGAGGAGAAATATTAACGGTATAATCAGGGTGTCGGCTCGTCCGTCACTAAAGTCTCAAATCATCATCGTCATGGACTTTATCACATACTGAGGTTTAGTCCTGATCCAGTGTCAATGATTAATCACACACAGGGGGCTGTTCAGGGAGGGAGTGGGGTAAAGGTCTGGACAGTTCAAAAACACACTCTCTCACTCTATCACTCTCACCATCACTCTCTATCATTCTCTATCACTATCTCTATCACGCACTCTTTCAGTCACTTTCAGTCTTTCTGTCTCACCATCACACACACACTGTCTCACACTCTTTCTGTCTCTCTCTTTCAGTCTGTGTGTGAGATGTTGTGTTCTCAGAGAGGAGGTTAAACTCTGTCCCGTTGATTACATCACTGTTTTGTTCCATCCAGCTGATAGTGAGTCAGTGTTTGTAGATAAGTATCCGTGTAGAACACTGACACCTGGATCAAACTACTGAAATTCAGCACATACTGGATCCCAAAGAAACTCTGAATAAAGTGTAAGGAGGCGGAGTTAGCCCATGGCGTTAATCCTCCATGTCGGCGCACGTGCTCGAGCGTCCACCACTCCGATCTCCATTATTGTTTCGTTATTCTCTGAGCTCGGATTCTGTCGTTTGTGAAATTTTTCATCTTTCCCCTGACCGTAGTGCAGCGTGCGGTAATAATACGGCACCGGTTCCTGTCGGATCGCAGTCTCCGGGATTGAATCGTAACGCGGTTACAGCTAGGAACAACTAAGAGATCTCTCAGCCTGATAACGATCACGGTTCATTATTTCCTCGATTTGAGTCGCTGTAAATTTGTATTGCAATTTGTCGTGTGATGTATCAGTACGTCTGTTATAATTGTGGAGTGAGTAAGTAAGGGAGCGTCTAAAAAGTGCACAACTCGGGCAACTGTGTAATATTCTAGCCGAGATTATAGTCCTCTGTTCCTCAGGGCCTGTAACGCACTGCAGTGTGAGGATACAGTATGGACTCGGTACAGTGGGATAGAAGACTTATTACGAGTACAGAGTTACACGTCTTAAAGAAGTTCAGTGATAAATTATTAATATATAGGCTATTAAAAATAATCCCTAAAAATCCAGAAATGGAGATTTCTACATTCTGAATGTTGGCGTGTTTGGGCATCAAACTGACTGCAGGTGTGACCTTGCGTTCCTGTACGGGTGCAGTAGGAAATGTTTTTATTTTGCAGCATGTTTTATTAATGATTACTAATGATGTACTTTTTTTTAAAAATAAATTATCACACACGTAAAATAAATGAATTGTGCCACATAAAACCCAGGGTTAGTGTTACAGCAAAACCATTTTGAAATCAAGCTTTTTTACTTATTGCTATTTTTTTCTGCAAACAAATGAAACAAAACTCAGCAATTTTGTCTTCACATTATTGTACTGGATAGTGTTCAATTTGAAGTTCAGATTTACCTGAGACGTAAGAAAAAGCGGTTCCTTCGTCCCATCGACCTTCATTTTGTGCTTTTTTTTAAATTAAAAACTATCAGTTCAGGCACCCACGCTGGTTTAAAAGCTGATACCCAACATTCCTCCTCTGACACACCCTTTTAAAGCTTGTCTAGAGTGAGTAGTGAGCACTTCCTGGAGTGTCTTGACGCTGAAGAACACTAAACCTCTTCTCCCACAGGTTCTAGTGTAGTTAGTGTAATAGTTACGTAATACTGAGCCAGGCTAGAAATGGAGAGATCAGCATTCTGGCGGATAAGTCTGATCAGGGCGGGGCCAGATACCACATCACTTATCTACTCGCCGTTTGCTGGAACTCTGTCACTAAGCTTCTGTGAGTGAAGGATGCAACGAGTTTATGTTTTAAAGATCGTAGTCATTTCACTTCAGCGCGCACAGTGGAGTCTGGCTGCGTCCGGAATCAACTCTCCGTGTGGGAAATCTCACAGAAATAACGACTTGATGAAAGGAGACTTTAAACGGGGTGTTAAACGCAGGCGGACATGCGAGTGTACGAGTGTGTTTGTAACTCATGTTTTTATTGTCTGATTAAATAATGAAGCTGGTTTCATGTAACTCTGTCCCGTGTCAGTCATTCCCACCAAAACTCCATCTGATGTCCGACATGTCAGAGCTTTAATTAAATAACTCGTGGTCGAGAGTGTGGAAGATGGAGTTTTGATGTTGTAGTGTTTAGGATGGAGCCATAATTGTTTAAAAAATGTGTTTTTGTTTTCAGGCGCTCGATCCGATCACGCAGTCGCTCTCCTCTGTACTCGTCGTCTCGTCGATCCTCTTCACACTCGCGCAGCAAGAAACACACTTCGCTGGGTGGAGCCAGCGGGAGCTCCACCTCTAGAAGCCGCCCAGCCAGTCGCTCCCCTTCGTCTTCTCGCCTGCCCATTTCGTCGAGCCTGGGGGCGGAGCTTACACGCAGGAAAAAAGAGAGACAGGCTGCAGCGGCAGCTCGGGCGGCTGCGACTCCGCCCACTCAGCCTCAAGACCAGAAGGTGGACCTAGAGTCAGGCCCGCCCCCAGCACCAGAGCCCCCTCTGCCTGCTCCTGCTCTGAATCCCATCGCTCCAGAAGAAATGGATGTAGCACCGCCTCCTCCTCCACTTCCTGCAAATTCCCCGCCCCCTCTTCCTTTGAACTCTCCACCTCCGCTTCCTTTAAACTCTCCACCTCCGCTGCCTTTGAATTCACCACCACCGCTTCCTCTGAACTCTCCTCCTCCACTTCCTACTTCAGCCCCACCTACATCCTCAGCCCCGCCTCCTCAGCCAAAAAGCCCTCCCCACAAAACCACTCCGATCAAAACCTCCACCCTTCCGCCCCTCCCTCTACCACCGGCACTACTGGGAGACTGCAGGGACAGGTGAGTGTATACACACACACACACACACGCACACACACGCGTGTAAGAAGTGGAAGGATCTCTTTAATGTATATTTAAATCCTCAGTCCGAAGAAGGTCACGCCCACTCACCGTACCTCAAGGAAAGAACGAGAGAAAGAACGAGAGAAAGAAAAAGAGAAAGAGGTTAGGACACGCCTTCTTAGTGACTTGCCCCTCCCACCTTTACTACCTGGAGGGGATTCATCTCCACCCCTTTCACCTGTGCAAGAAGCCCCGCCCCCTGTACAGCACACCTACAAGAAGAGACCAAAGTAAGTGTACTTTTTTTTTTAACCTGGTAGAAGATTCTGTATGAGCTAACCCTTCCTGTGTTTCCCCCACAGTATCTTTATTTATTTTCGCACAGTTTAACACACTTCGAACCACCAGAACATCATATCCCACGTCAGCAGTGTGAAACATGCCTGTCTCTCCCACCAAAACAAATCTATGGACAAAAAAGATTAAAGTGCAAACAAGCCCCACATTAATAAAGTAAACAACAGAGAAAAATGATGAATTAAAAATACATTTACAGAAACATTTCCACATGCATGAACACACTACACGTGTTGGTTGGGGACAGTGTCAGGCTGACTTTATATTGGATCATTTTACACCAAATAACATGCGTCTTGTCCAGGCGAACTGCAGAGAGCTATTTATAGATCATCCCCAGGTGCTTCCATTATATGGAATAAGTCTTTATTTTATACGTTGTCTTGCAAAAGCGCCCCTTTGTTTCCCTTTAATCCACTCCAGTGTAGCTTTAGCGGTATGTTTAGGGTCGTTGTCCTGCTGGAACGTGAACCTTCATCCCTGACTCAAACAGGTTTTCCTCCAGAATTGCCCTGTATTTAGTGCCATCCATCTTTCCTTCAGTCCTGACCAGCTGTCCTGTCCCTGCAGATGAAAAACATCCCCACAGCATGATGCTGCCACCACCATGCTTCACTGTAGGAATGGTGTTCTCAGGGTGTTGGGTTTGTGCTGCACATGGCATTTCCTATGATGGTCAAAAAGATCAGTTTTAGCCTCATCTGACCAGAGAATCTTCTTCCATGTGTTTGGGGAGTCTGCCACATGCTGTTGGACAAACTCCAAACATGTTTTCTTAAGCAGTGGCTTTTTTCTGGCCACTCTTCCATAAAGCCCCGCCCACTCTGTGGAGTGTACGGCTTAAAGTGGTCCTATGGACAGATACTCCCATCTCTGCTGTGGATCTCTGCAGCTCCTTCAGTGTTCTCTTTGGTGTCTTTGTTGCAGCTCTGATTAATGCCCTCCTTGCCTGGTCTGTGAGTTTTGGTGGGCGGGGCCTTCTCTTGTCAGGTTTGGTGCTATATTCTTTCCATTTTGCTATAATGGATTTAATGGAGCTCCGTGGGATATTCAAAGTTTGGGATATTTTTTATAACCCAACCCTGATCTATAGACCCTTTTCACTCACGTGACCTTCGTAAACGCGACCGCCATTTTGAACATGAAGAAATAACGGTTTATGGCACAGACCCTTTCGGTTCTCGCTCATCTAGCTGCTACAATGACTGCTTAGACTGCAACAATAATACCTAACACACATTTAAGTATCCGTCGTAAAGACGTGAAACTCGTCGAGTGACGAGTGTGTTCATTGATAAGCTAACACAATCTAAAAGTAGACATACCATCACACTGCCCTGGCGCTGTGTACAGTTTACCTTCTATGGTTTGTGCACTCACTATTTGCCATTACTTTCTCCAACCCAGTGTTCGAACTATGCCGATATTTTCGGGGGGTCCCCTTTTTTTTCCCTTGGGGGGGGGTGCTTGCGCTTGTCTCAGAGCGCGGATCTCCAAACACATGAGAAGCCTATCTTACGCACACATCACACGGACTCCACACACGCATCGCGTCTGAAGTCATAACTCATCAGGGGAAATCGTGTCCGCATTGGCATGTTCAAAAAACAACCTCGCGTCAACAATGATACCACACGCAAGAACAAAAAAAAGAGTCAGGCTACTCAACACATCCGATCCACAGCAGCACCAAAGCATCACTGGAAATCATGTCAACAACCAATCTTCCATTTCAACACGCGTCAACAAACAAATGGCACCACAAACATGAACGAATCGGTCAGGCTACCGATTCCAAACCCACAGCAGACGAATAATTAAATGCATCTTACCTTAAAGCAGAATCGACCACAAAGGAAGTGTGTTGGCACTGTTGGCACACTTACTTTCTACTAGTTTGTGTCCCCAACCTGGCAGCAGCAGTCGTTGTCATATCGGTTTATTTTATCTTTGATGTAAACGCAACACTTCGGATATGCAAATGCTTCCCGTTACACACGATTGCTATGTCAATAAACATCATTTTGCCAATATTTTAGAGACCATCCATCTTCTCCGTCGGTCAGCATCTGTTGGGATCCGATAAAATGATAAATCTTGCCTTGTGTGTTGATGGTTACTACATCCAGGTGCACAACAATATAATGGCATGATGGAAGTCTTGCTGAAAGTAAAAACTTTCTTTGATGGCTATATTCCTTTCGATGCTTCGCCGTCGTTCCTCGTTGTTGGCTGTGGTAGACTACTGGTAGTTCATGTCCAAAATGGCGGCCGCGTTTGTCGTGACGTCACGTGGGAAGGGTCTATACTTCTCCACAACTTTTGTCTCTGACCTGTTTGGAGGCTCCTCGGTTTTCATGTTGTTTGCTTAGTCGTGTTGCAGAGTCAGGGTCCTTCCAGAACAGGCTGATTTATACAGACATCATGTGACGAACCAGCTCTTATTTAGGGGTTTCATACAAAAGGGGGTGAATACTTATGCACATTCCAGATTTCTGCTTATTCATCTCATTGTTTGTGTCACAATAAAATAACAACGTGCACCTTTGAAGTGGTCGGCATGTTGTGTAAATCAAATGGTGCTCACCCTCCAAACATCCATCTTAATTCCAGCTTGTAATGCAACGAAACAGGACGAACACCAAGGGGGTCAATACTTTTGCAAGACACTGCATACAGGTTTTTTCTTTTGTAGCTTTATAGTAATTTGAGTTGATTGACCTTACTCATGTTACAGTGTGAAGATGGTGGATATGATTTCACTAATCTCTCATCAGTAGTGTCACTTATCGTCCTGTTGTGTGGATAAACTCCTCTTCCAACAAACATGCAAGAACGAGGAAACTACCGCTGTCCCGTACTTTGTGAAGACGCACCCGTTCATTCACAGCCGTAATTACAACAGTCCTCACTAATAACGTGTGTGTGTAGGTTCTGCTCTCCTCGTTTTGGTGAGAAGAGACAAACCCAGATCGACTGGGGGAAACGCTGCGTGGACAAGTTCGACATCATCGGCATCATCGGGGAAGGAACATACGGACAGGTGTATAAAGCCAAGGACAAGGACACAGGTGTGTGTGCACGTGCGAGTGTGTAAATGTGTCCTGTGCAGTGAGCTCTGTACATGTTTGTTATTAGTGTGTGTGTGTGTGTAGGTGAGCTGGTGGCCCTGAAGAAGGTGCGTTTGGATAATGAGAAGGAGGGCTTCCCCATCACAGCCATCCGGGAGATTAAAATCCTCAGACAGCTGAACCACCGCAGCGTCGTCAACATGAAGGAGATCGTCACAGACAAGCAGGATGCACTCGACTTCAAAAAGGACAAAGGTCAGTCTGCCAGAGCTGCACAAGTTTCAAGTTCACAAGTTGCTTAATGGTTAGAGAAGCAGCTTCGGGACCAAAAGGTTTCTGGTTTAATTCCCTGGACCAGCAGGAATGACTGAAGTGCCCTTGAGCAAGGCCCCTAACCCTCAACTGCTCCTTAGGCTCTCTGTGCATGCTGTACGTCACTCTTGATAAGGGTGTCTGATAAAGACTCATCTCATTATCTCTAGCCGCTTTATCCTGTTCTACAGGGTCGCAGGCGAGCTGGATCCTATCCCAGCTGACTACGGGCGAAAGGCGGGGTTCACCCTGGACAAGTCGCCAGGTCATCACAGGGCTGACACATAGACACAGACAACCATTCACACTCACATTCACACCTACGCTCAATTTAGAGTCACCAGTTAACCTAACCTGCATGTCTTTGGACTGTGGGGGAAACCGGAGCACCCGGAGGAAACCCACGCGGACACGGGGAGAACATGCAAACTCCACACAGAAAGGCCCTCGCCGGCCCCGGGGCTTGAACCCAGGACCTTCTTGCTGTGAGGCGACAGCGCTAACCACTACACCACCGTGCCGCCCTGATAAAGACTGTTGCATACATAATGTATGTAATGTTTCAGGTGTGTCCATTTAATTAAACCTGATGAGCAGCAGATGATTAAGGGCTTGGTGGTTACTTTAAACCCGTATATATCCACACACACACACACACACACACACACACACCCCTGTAAACAAGTGATGTATTTGACTGGTGTGTGTGTGTGTGTGTGTGTGTGTGTGTGTGTGTGTGTGTGAAGGAGCGTTCTACCTCGTGTTTGAGTACATGGACCATGACCTGATGGGGCTGTTGGAGTCGGGCCTCGTCTCGTTCTCACACGAACACATCCGCAGCTTTATGAGGCAGCTGATGGAGGGACTGGACTACTGTCACAAGAAGAACTTCCTGCACAGAGACATCAAGTGTTCCAACATCCTGCTCAACAACAGGTACACACACACACACACACACCCTGCACAGAGACATCAAATGTTCCAAAGTCCTGCATCATCCTCTCTTCCCCCCCCAGCGGACAGATAAAGTTGGCTGATTTCGGGTTGGCGCGTCTGTATAACTCGGAGGAAAGGTGAGTTCAGCTGAATCACTGATTCTTATGTCTGGTTCTTTCTGGTGTGTGTATTAATGACCCAGTCTCTGACCGGTCGTTTCCAGTCGGCCGTACACCAACAAGGTGATCACGCTGTGGTACCGCCCACCTGAGCTGTTGCTGGGGGAGGAGAGATACACACCTGCCATCGATGTCTGGAGCTGCGGGTACACACACACACACACACCTTTAACAGCTGACAGACCGTAAGTCTTTTAACCAAATCTCTGCAGATGCAAATCTGTGAGACTGTAGATGCAAAAATGTGTTTAACCACAACCTTGTGGGAATCATAATTGATGATAGCAATAAAAAGTAACTTTATACAGCATCTTTTATACATTTAAATACAGCTTAAAGTGCTTTACCAAAATACAAATAAAATGCACATGAAACACATACACAAAGTAAACCATCAGGGATTCAGAAAAAATAAGAGGATAAAAATACATGTATGTAAAAATACAGCCCCAGTTCCAAAAAAAAAGTTGGGACGCTGCGTAAACTGTAAATAAAAACAGAATGAGATGATTTGTAAATCATGGAAAAACTCTATATTCCATTGAAAATAATATAAAGATAACATAAATGTTGAAACTGAGAAATTTTATTGTTTTTTGGAAAATATCTGCTCATTTTGAATTTGATGTCAGCAACACGTTTCAGAAAACTTGGGACAGGGGCGTGTTTACCACTGTGTTGCATCAGCTCTCCTTTTAACAGCACTTTGTAAACGTTTGGGAACTGAGGAGACCAACTGCTGTAGTTCTGAAAGAGAAATGTTGTCCCATTCTCACCTGATATACAGTTTCAGTTGCTGAACAGTTCGGGGTCTCCTTTGTTGTATTTTGCACTTAATAATGCGCCAAATGTTTTAAACGGGAGACAGGTCTGGAATGCAGCAGGCCAGTTTAGCACCCAGACTCTCTTACTACAGAGCCGTGCAGTTGTAATATGCGCAGAAAGCGGTTTGGCGTTGTCTTGCTGAAAGAAGGAAGGTCTTCCCTGGAAAAGATTTAGTCTGGATGGCAGCATATTGCTCTGAAGCATGTTTATATCGTTCAGCATTAATGACGCCTTCCCAGATGTACTAGTGCATCTCAAAAAATTAGAATACCATGAAAAAGTTCCTTTTTTTTCATAATTTAATTCAAAAAGGTAAACTTTCATATATTCTATATTCATTACATGTAAAGTGAAATATTTAAAACCTTTTTTGTTTTAATTTTGATGATTATGGCTTATAGCTCATGAAAATCAGAAATCCGGTATCTCAAATTATTAGAATATTCCCTAAGATCAATCAACAAAAGGATTTACAATCCAGAAATGTCCAACTTCTGAAAAGTATATTCATTTATACAGGGGTTCCCAAACTTTTCCATGCCAAGGCCCCCAAACAGCATTAGCTTCTGGCCGGGGACCCCCTTTGCAAACCCACAGACGATGCTACAAAATATGTAAAGAAACATCAACTTTTAGAATGTTTTCTCTTATTCAATATTCAATAATTGTTACATTTGTTTAGCATAAGAATATTATTAACTAACATGTTTTCAACACAAATATTTTCGCACTGAACAATAAACTGTATAACCTCCTGTAGTACCTGATTCAACTCGTTATCCATCCTTTTTGTGACCAGTGCCTCGCGATGGAGCGTGCAGTGTGTGGCCACTACATGCGGGGCCTTCTGCGTAATGAGCGCGGTCACTCCACTGATCTTCCCGGTCATTGCCGCGGCTCCGTCCGAACACACCCCCACACAACGGGCCCAGTCCAATCCGTTAGACTCGATGTAATCGTCCAAAACTTGAAAAATGTCTTTCCCAGTAGTTCTTCTTTCAAATGCTTTACAAAATAGTATTTCCTCCACAAATCTTTCCTGTGAAATAAATCTGATGTACACAAGCAGTTGGGCCTCATTGGATAAATCTGTGCTCTCGTCCAGCTGAAGTGCGAAGTATTCGCTGGCTCTCACCTGCAACAACAGCTGAGCAGATACGTCTTGAGCCATGTCACCAATCCGTCGGCTCACGGTGTTATCAGAGAGTAGGACAGCAGCGATTTTTTTGGCAGCATCCTCACCAAGCAATTCTCGGACAATGTCTTTGGTGGCTGGTAAAATCAAATCTTCTCCAATTGAGTGAGGTTTTTTAGCACGAGCAATGTGGTACGAGGCTAAAAATGAGGCCTTCAGGGCCGCTCGGGGACAGTACGGTAGCTTGCTGGGTGAATGCAGCAGATTGCCTGATCAAATGCTCTTCTTTGCGTCTGAAGAAATCGACTGTTTTTTCAGCATCTGTCGGATGTTTTTGTACCAAGTGACGCTGAAGTTTCGAAGGTTTTAAGCACTCGTTTGACAGGGTCTCCAGACAGAGGACGCATTTCGGGCAATCATGGCCATTTTTCTGTATGGCTGTAAAGCCATACTTAATGTATGCTGCCTCATATTTTCGGATTTTAGTTGGCCAGGACTTCTTAGTTTTTTTCGCAGCAGTGTCCTCCACAGCAGGGCTGTTGGTTTGTTCCTTCGGTCTCTTCTTCAAAAACCTGTCCATTTTGCACTAGCAATACGCTAGCTTGAGGAGCAAAGCAGCTTGATAAATGGCGCAAACTGCAACATCACAGGCAATCGGAGAGATGAGCATGGCAAACAACATTTTGATATGATGTATTATTAATAATTATATTTTATAATAATGATTAAAAAACTAATTACAATATATTTAATAATTATTATTTTAAAGTATTTTTTTCGCAATTTTTTTATCGTCCCTCCAACTTTCTGAGGCCCCCCTAGCGCCCCCTGGCGGCCCCCCAGGGGGCCGCGGCTCCCACTTTGAAAACCACTGCATTTATACACACAATACTTGGTCGGGGCTCCTTTACCATGAATTACTGTATCAGTGCGGTGTGGCATGGAGGTGATCAGTCTGTGGCACTGCTGAGGTGTTACTGAAGCCCAGGTTGCTTTGATAGTGGCCTTCAGCGTATCTGTATTTTTGGGTCGGGTGTTTCTCATCTTCCTCTTGACAATACCCCATAGATTCTCTATGGGGTTCAGGTCAGGCAAGTTGGCTGGCCAATCAAACACAGTAATATCATGGTCAGCAAACCATTTGGTAGTAGTTTTGGCACTGTGGGTAGGTGCTAAGTCCTGCTGGAAAAGGAAATCATCTCCAAAAAGCTCGTCAGCAGATAGAAGCATGAAGTGCTCTAAAATCTCCTGGTAGATGGCTGTGTTGACTTTGGACTTGATAAAATACAGTGGACCAACACCAGCAGATGACATGGCCCCCCAAATCATCACAGACTGCGGAAACTTCACACTGGGCTTCAAACACCTTGGATTCTGTGCCTCTCCACTCTTCCTCCAGACTCTAGAACCGTGATTTCCAAATTAAATGCAAAATGTACTTTCATCTGAAAAGAGGACTTTGGACCACTGAGCAACAGTCCATTTCTTTCTCTCCTTAGCCCAGATAAGACACTTCTGACATTGTCTCTGGCTCAGGAGTAGCTTGATATTAGGAATGCGAAAGTTGTAGCCCCTTTCTTGAAGATGTCTGTTGGTGATGGGTCTTGATACACTGACACCAGCCTCAGTCCACTCCTTGTGAAGCTCTCCCAAGTTCTTGAATCAACTTTTCTTGACAATCCTCTCAAGACTGCGGCCATCCCTGTTGCTTGTGCACCTTTTCCAGCCACCCTTTTCAGCAATGACCTTTTGTGGCTTACCCTCCTTGTGGAGGGCATCAGTGATCATCTTCTGGACAACAGTCAAGTCAGCAGTCTTCCCCATGATTGTGGTTGTGTGTACTGAACTAGACCGAGAGATACACTGTGTTCATACTGTTTTACTCAAACTCGAAATGAAATATTCTAATATTTTGAGATGGTTTTTTTGTTTTTGTACTGTATGCCATACTGATTAAAATTAAAATAGAAAAATGCTTGAAACATTTTAGTTTATGTGTAATGAGTCTATAATATATAACATTTTCACTTTCTTAAATAACTGATGGAAAATATTGAACTTTTTCACAATAGTCTAATTTTTTGAGATGCACTAGTACAAGCTCCCCGTGTCATGTGCACTGAGGCTCCTCATGAATGAATGAATAACTTTTATTTAAGCACAATAAGTTGATCAGGAGAGCTGGTGGGGTCGTGCACATACAGATAATTACAAATACAAAAAACTAAAAATATAATATAATCTTTAAAAAAATTTTCATATTAATTAACAGTAACAATCTTTGGTGTCTTATTTGTTTTATACATTTCCTCTATTATTTGTGTCTCTGTTGGTTATAAACAACTAACTACATTTTCCGTGTCAACATTTTTTACATTCAGAATGAACTCGTTCCCATCTGCGATTCCGAACGTCTGATTTACACGAAGGTGATCGGACAGGTGGGAAGAGTTTATGTCCCAAGTGTACAGATAATTAGATCAAAATTTCTGACATGCGCAGTCAGTCCTGCGAGTCTGGTTTACTCTGCTCAGTAAAGAGCGGTGTTTGGGCGAAGCGTTGTGATTCAGTTTGGGCTTTTGCACAGGTTCTAGGTGGAATATTGGGCTCTGTGGAAACCCAGCTAGTGAGCTGTGTATGTGTGTCGGGTCTCCTCCCTGAACAGAACGTGAACTCTACATGACTGCCACTAGGGGGCGAACTTTCACCATACGATGTGTTTCCTTTCTATGCTGTCCAGGTGCATTCTGGGAGAGCTCTTCACGAAGAAGCCCATTTTCCAGGCTAATCAGGAGCTGCTGCAGCTTGAGCTCATCAGGTCTGTGGTACTACACACGGAATCTCATTCCAGATTTATTCCTCCTTTTCCTGATAAAATGATCACTCTTCTCTTCTGGGAAGGCTCTCCACTAGATTTCTGGGTGTGGATTTGTGTTTGTTAGTGAGATCAGACCCTGATGATGTGATGTTGAGGCTCCAGTTCGTCCTAAAGGTGTTCAGTGGGGTTGAGTTGAGTCAGGGCTCTGTGCAGGACACTCGAGTTGTTCATGGAGCTCCTGTGCTTTGTGTACAGGAGCATCGTCAGGCTGGAACAGGTTCGGGTCTCGCAGTTCCAGTGAAGGAAACTGTAAAGCCACAGCGTACAGAGACGTTTTAGACAATGTGGGGAGGAGCCACATATAGGGTTGATGTATGGGGTGCACATACTTTTGGACATATCATGAATAATTATGTTGAACCACACAGTCATGTTAACTAATGTAGTCTGCTCACTTACACCTGGGAGACACGCCTTTAGACTCAAACAGACTTCCTGTTTTACTCACAGTACAAAATCTCCTTTTTCTTATCTGTGTTAGTTTAGTACGTGTTATTCTGGATATTCATATTCCTGCTGTGTGTGTGTGTGTGTGTGTGTGTGTGTGTGTCAGCCGTCTGTGTGGCAGTCCGTGTCCTGCAGCGTGGCCTGACGTCATTAAACTGCCCTACTTCAACACCATGAAGCCCAAGAAGCAGTACAGACGCCGCTTACGAGAGGAGTTCTCCTTGTGAGTTCACGTGAGATTCAGTGATGTAGATTCTGTCCCTTTGCTGCTCCGTGTTGTGTTTGGTGTGTGTGTGTGTGTGTGTGTAGATTCTGTCCCTTTGCTGCTCCGTGTTGTGTTTGGTGTGTGTGTGTGTGTGTGTAGATTCTGTCCCTTTGCTGCTCCGTGTTGTGTTTGGTGTGTGTGTGTGTGTGTGTGTGTAGATTCTGTCCCTTTGCTGCTCCGTGTTGTGTTTGGTGTGTGTGTGTGTGTGTGTGTGTGTGTGTGTGTGTGTGTGTGTGTGTGTAGATTCTGTCCCTTTGCTGCTCCGTGTTGTGTTTGGTGTGTGTGTGTGTGTGTAGATTCTGTCCCTTTGCTGCTCCGTGTTGTGTTTGGTGTGTGTGTGTGTGTGTGTGTGTGTAGATTCTGTCCCTTTGCTGCTCCGTGTTGTGTTTGGTGTGTGTGTGTGTGTGTAGATTCTGTCCCTTTGCTGCTCCATGTTGTGTTTGGTGTGTGTGTGGTTGTTCTGTTTATTAGCTCAGTGTTCTACAGGTCACTATGGTGTAATTAACTCTCCTAAACCTCACACTGTTGCCATGGTGACAGGAAGTGTACCCTCTTACATCACACTAACAGCTGATCCACTTGGGCCTGTACTCTAGTACACACACACACTGTACTTAATTAATAATTATAATAAATTCTCTCTCTCAGTTTGCCCTCTTCAGCTCTGGACCTCTTTGACCGTATGTTGACCCTTGACCCCTCACGAAGGTGTACAGCAGAGCAGGCTCTGGCGAGCGGGTTCCTCTGTGATGTTGACCCCAGTAAGATGGCGCCTCCAGAGTGAGTGTCCTCGGTGTTCCACACAAACATGTATTCACACCCAACAGCTACTTATTTACACTGTGTGTGTGTGTGTGTGTGTGTGTGTGTGTAGTTTGCCTCACTGGCAGGACTGTCATGAGTTGTGGAGTAAGAAGAGGCGGAGACAGAGGCAGAGCGGGCTGACCGAGGACGCGCCTGTTCAGAAAGCAGCGCAGCAGAAGGACTCGGGGAGCACAGCCAGCCGAGAGAACAGTCAATCAGCACCCAGCTCCTCCCCCGCCCCGCCCCCCACCACACACACTGACCTCACAGGTGTGTCTCTCTCTCTCTCTCTCTCTCTCTCTCTCTCTCACACAGACACACACTCCTGTCATAGAGATGGATCTTTACCTGTGTGTGTGTGTGTGTGTGTAGGTCTGGGTGCGGTCACTGATCAGTTGAATCAGACGGAGATGGCGGTGCTGCTGAACCTGCTGCAGGGTCAGACCGAGCGTCTCACTCTCCCTCAGATGGCTGAGCAGCTCCTCTCTTCCTCCTCCTCACTTCCTGTCCCTGACTCCGCCCCAGACGCAGACTCCTCTCAACAGCTGGAGCTGCTCAGCCACACCCTCTCATCTCTCATTCAGGCATCCAATAGCGTCCCGACTGCTGCTGCTGCTCCTCCTCAACCTGAGGCTCCTCCCCCAGAAGCCCCGCCCTCAGACGACACCACCGGCCTCCTTGCACTTCTCCTGAGCCAGCTGATTAAAGCTCCGCCTCAGGGGGTGGGTCAAGGTGAGGAGAGCAACGGCGTCCAGTCGGACGGGGCGGTGACGAGAAGTGGCTCCGCCTCCCTTTCAGGCGCCGACTGCAAGGGCAAGTCTGAGTTTACTCTCTAGGGGGTGTGGCTCAAAGTGAACCGAGGGCTGTGATTGGCCAAAGCAGATTGGGAAGCCTCCTCATGTGGCTCCTCGTAGTGTTAAATCTCCTCTTTTCAGAGCAATTGTATATTTTTCTTTTTGAAATGTTTCTCATTATTTTTGTTCCAACAGTAGAAATCACGCGCTGAAGAAATATAAAATAAATCCAATTTGTTTGTTTCAGATCCTTATTTTTCATTTTAATGCCGTACATCTCAATTTATAAAGGAGTCAGTGTTGTGTTTTAAATGGGGAAAACACACACACACACACACACACACACCCACCCCGCAACAGGACATGAAGACCTGTCATGTGCTCCATCTTTCCATGTCATCTTTCATGTCATCTCATTGTTTCTCATCGTGCCTTGTTATCCTCGTTAACGAGCTCAATCACACTGAAACCGACCTCAAGCTTTTCCTCATCAACAAACGCAAACCAGAGAGGCACTACGCTCATGCTAGCAGCTGATGGCTGTCTTTTTGTGCTTGTGGGCGTGGCCTGTCCAGAACTTTTTTAAAAAGTTCAGATTAGAAGTAATATATTGCACTAGTTCTATATAACAGCTAACGAGTTAAACTAAAATAAACCTGTACTGCTCAGTGCCAAAATCTGATCTATTGTGTGATTTGTGTGTTTGCGCGCTTAGCTTCGTTCTCAGATTGGATTAGCAAAGCGAGCTAACTGTACTAGCTGTGTACACAAACAAAACCATGTTTATTGGTTTTCTTCTGTTTTTGCAGGAGCTTGCTGAAGGTAGTGAGTGTGGAACTGAAGAAACGTCAGCGTGCGCGCACACAGCGGTTTGGGTTTGTCGCTTCTTTACAGCGTCACGCCTCATTTGCATAAAAGTGAGAAAATATCAGTTCAGAGGTCGCTGAAGTCGCAGCTCTGGGCCGGGCGCATGAAGAGAATAAATCTGATCTAAATAAATCGCTCATGAGTGTGAACGGAGTGATTCAGTCCCGTTTTACATTTTTGGTACAAAATAATAAAACTTTCTGTTCAGATTCAGACGTGTGACTCCTCAGAGCTGCTCAAGGTTTATCTTATAACTGTGTAATAAATTTAGAGCAGGTCAATTTGCATAAATTAAATAGACTGGTGTGTGCTCCTGTGAGTGGAGAGTAAACCGAGGATACAGGAGCACGCGCGCACACTGCATGAGTGGAGCTGTTAACGTGGTGAACGCTGTCCGGTCTGATTTCGCATCAGCGTGAGATCGGACTGTTATTAATCCTGACAGTGCATCGTAGAATAAAGGAGTAACGGAGCACTAACGTGACATTCTTCACTGGAGTGAGCGAGCACAGGGTCTAGTGTTTATAAACGTGTTATTAAAGGGTAATAATCACACATGTGGACTGGGGTTAGAGTCGGGCGTCTGGATGATTTTATATTTGCGTTACACTTCCTCAGTCGCAGTTCGCCTCCTGATCATCTGTGTTTGTGTGTTTTTATGTCACTTGGTTTTTTTGGGGTGTGTGTGGGGGGGACACGGTGTCGCAGTGTGTCCTCTCGGCCAACGTTGAATAAATTATGAGCTGAACACGAACAGCATGTCTTTCTTTTTCCTTTCCTTATTTTTTCAGTTCATTGTTTTCACCTCGTCATTATTTTCACTGCACATGAAGAGTTTTATTAAAATCTAAAACATGATCAAATAAAGCTGTGATGAGTGTGTTCTCAGAGTCACGGTGCAGTGACAGGGAGTCGCCTCTGGGGGCGCTCTGTCTACACCACTAACGAGCTTTTGCAATCATTTAAATTACACTGGGGAACAGAGGTTTTGTTGAGTTTGGTCTGACAGCTGTTTTAACTAATTTTTGGGTGCGGAATCCAAAACTGATCTCAGTTTTTCTCTATCACGTCAAGTTTTTGAGCTATAGGATCCCCGTTTTCTTAAAAAATAGGAAAAATACTGTACTTAATAGATATGTGCTTGTTTTATAAAAATTTACAAATATTGACATACAATGAAATATGAAACAGGCATGACTGCAATGTTTATTTAACACTATGTTTTTACAAAGGCTATGGCTACTGTAATTATAATTGTGTGCAAGAAGAAGAACCCTTTATTCATCACATGCACACTTTAAGCGCAGTGAAATTCATCCTCTGCATTTAACCCATCTGAAGCACTGAACACGCGCACACACAGAGCAGTGGGCAGCCACCTCGCTCAAAGCCACCCCATGTTAACCTAACCTGCATGTCTTTGGACTGTGGGGGAAACCGGAGCACCCGGAGGAAACCCACGCGGACACGGGGAGAACATGCAAACTCCACACAGAAAGGCCTTCGCCGGCCCCGGGGCTCGAACCCGGACCTTCTTGCTGTGAGGCGACAGCGCTAACCACTACACCACCGTGCCACCTGCGCAAGTAGTTAAGGTAAAAATGTACGTTTATAGCTCTTTCTGGAGTGTTCAGCTTGAGGACTGTCGCGTTTGATGCTCCAACAATAGTCAGCCATCATATGTACATCGCATCTACCCTGATAACGTTCTTCCATAACCTTCAAAAATAGTTTTACTACAGTGGAATTTTGCTTATCTGGAGGGTAACTGTGGAGAAAAAACTTGACGTGCTAGAAAAAAACTGACTGCAATTTTGGAATCAGCACGCCAGTTTTAGTTTTAATCAGCATAAAAATCTAACTCGACAGAAAAAATTTTCAAATTGTTCCCCAGTGTTATTACTGATTTGTAAATAAAATGAATGTCTTAACAAATCACAAAAGCATTTAAATTTATGATGAACGATATGAGTTGCTTATAAATAAAATGTATTGGTTAATATTGAATTAATAATCAGTGAATTCTATAATTTCACTGCTGTTCAGCTGGAGATAAAAAAAAAAAGTCCATTATTAAAATAATGTCCGAAACGTAAATATTCATGTAGATTAGTGAAGTAATTTTCATTTGTTTTATTTATAACCTGCAATAATTCGAGTTTACCATAAATGTTCATTAATTTTATTTCCTAATAAGGTATATATTTTATTCTGAGTAATATTTTATTTCAACTTTTTTTTTTATCGCTTACTAAGTGTTGTTTTTAGATTTATTTTTTTAATAAATAAATTAAGTACAACAATTTGATTTATAAATGGTAAAATAAGCATTTTATTGGCTTAATTTATCTAATTTAAAATATATTTTAAGTAGTAACTTTTTTTTTGTAATTCACTTTAAATTAGAAACCAATTAATTTCATTCATAATGGCATTTATAAATTTGCATTATACATTTGTATACAAAATTGAAAAATCTATTTAAAAGAAATTGTAATCACTAATTATATTTATTAATAATGTATTTACTTTTTTTCTTAACTTGTAAAAACATCTTGACTCGGGACACTCGAGCTTTCAGACCCCGAGCTGCTCCTGATCTCCGTGCTTTAATGCGAGACGGCGTTTAGTGTAAAGTCACAGAAGAGCGCGTCAGTGTGAGAAGGAAATATAAAATAGATGTTTGAGTGAGAGAACTGAGAGGGTCAGCCACGTTCACTTTCATCACAGCGAACTTTATTACTCTCTCATATTACAGAAACGCACAGAATCAGCGGATTAAATCACGAGAGCGCGAAGAAAGGAAATATTTTATTTCATTCAAAAGCAGGAAGAGGTTTTATTTTATTAATCAGTAAATTATACTGGAATGATGTCATTTTATTAAATTTGGTGAATTTCAGGAAAGTGGAGTTTCAACTCAATTCAAAAGAAGTTTATTTTGGTTTTCTCTGAAAAGGCTTTATTATTTAAAACTATATTTCATAAAGTAATTTATAATGTTATAAAATATTAAGATGGTTCAGACTATTGACGGCACTACATTTACAGATTTAAATATTAATTTTTATTAATAAAATTAGTTTGTTTTGGATTTATTTATTTTAATTAGTGATTGACGCGTTGTTGCTCCGCCCCTCAGCAGCAGTGTGTAAATCACCACCCCACTCTCGCTGTGGGTTTCTCACGCGTGTGATTCAGATCAGAGTTTGATATTTGAAATGAGGCTCCGAGAGCAGCTTCTCCGAGGTTCTCTCTCAGGGTTCTGTGGGTTTGAAGTGATTGAAGTGTAAAACTGAGCGAGGTTTGTCCACACGCTTCAGGATTAGGACATTAAAGGTTAATAGGTGGAGCTAACTCAGACTTGAAGAATGATTTTTTTTTTGTTGTTTTTAAACTCCTTGAGCCATGGACACAAAGCTCCGCCCCCAGTACATACCGTGACTTGACTCAAGTTAGCGTTAGCGAGGAGAGTCAGGATGCTGGTGCTCTGTAAACACACACGGTTTTTAATGGTGGTGATTTATGAGGATGTTGTCGAGTGAACTCTGGGTCCTGGTTTTGATTGGCTGTCTGAAACGGTCCACTTGGGCGGAGTTCAAAGCTTTACACAGATTGTGTTTCTAAACCTGTCCAACAGCAGCGTCGTTAATTCTGTGTCCTGCTTCATCTCCAGCACAGAGGTTGTATTGTTTGTTTTTTGTTTTTCTTTCTTTCTTCCCCTCACAGGAGAATAAGTTGTGTGTGGTATGAAGTTACCGGTTTCAGACATGGGGGCGTGTCTATAAAATGACTGACAGAAGGCCCATGTAAACACAAACGTACTGTAACGCAGTTTTCCAGGCGTTTTCTCAGCCGTTCAGTACACGCACACTGAGGCTGTAAACCTTCTTTAAGATAATTTACAGATTTATCCTCTGATTTGTACAAGTAAGAAATAAAAAGAATCACGTGTTGCACCTTTAAACTCAAACAGACAGCCGATGATGTCACAATGGGTGTTAACAGTAGCCGGCCAATCAGCAGCTTCAATGTAAACACTGTTCATGTGCACACGTGTTTTCATTTATAACGGTTTTTCCTTCTCCATCCCTTTTATACCTGCATTCCATCTGTACATCTGCGCCATTTATACCTTCCGCCCACGCGCGTGTGTGAAATATAAAGATGGAATAAGTTATGTTTGTATGTTCATTTATTTTTGCTCCCTTTCTTTCTTTCTTTCTTTTTCTTTCTTCATCCTTCATTGCTTCCTCCCATCTTTCCCCGTTCCATCCAGTTGCTCGCTTTTGTTTATTCCCACTGAGATGGATTTAACTTTTGATTAATTTGATTATGAAAAAATCGTTTTAAAATTTGTCATTTTTCAAAGCACTGACTGACTGTACACGCGCACACACAGGTTTGAAGAGAATCTTATGAGTAATAATTGAGCAGAAATGTTATTAGACAGTAATTACTACGATCCACACTTTGACTTGATGCCAGTATGAGTTATTATTGTACTGTAGATAAACTGCTGTTTATTGGCGTAAACTAAACCTCTCTGTCTCCATCTGCTGGTGAGGAGCTGCACTCACCTCACTGTCTCCTCTAATCACACTCTCACAGCACTGTGGAGAACACACACACACACACACACTCCGAGTGTTAGCTCACTGTTGTCGTTTGTTGTTTCAGACTCGACCCTCTTCAGTGAGAAGCCTCTCGCCCTGACTCCGGTGCTGACCTGTGACCCAGCGACCCCGGCTGCTCCGTCTGTGCAGCCAGACGATCTCCATGGTGACATGGCGTCTGCGCTCCTACAGCTCATTTCCCAGCATGCCTCAGAGCGCAAGTCCACTTCCTTAGACTCTCGGTGTGTGAAGGAGACGCAGCCGTCGTCCTCGTATTCCTCTCCGGCAGCGCTCATCTTCAACCAGCCTGAACACGATGCTAACAATGCTAATGCTAACGCAGGAGCTCAGTACCCCCGTGACCAGGACCTCCGTTTCACCCTGGGGTCCTGTGGGGAGGACAGACAGGAGAGCGAGTCCTGAAGCTTCACCATGGTTTCTCTTTAATGGGTATCTGGACTGGACTCGACACTAATTCTACATCTCACACACTTCTGTCCTGAGGTGGTTCATTCTACACACACACACACACACACACACACACACACATCAGCTTTACTTTATATAAAATCTTCAAAATGACTGAGATCATGACCTAAAACTGAACACAGCTACAACAGGACCACCACCACCACCACCACGTCCCACATCATCATGAGTTCTTCGCTTTCAGTTACAGTGACGAGATAAACAAATGTTTTTGTAAATAATTTTTCTTCTGTTTATTAAATGAAGCTGTGTGAAAGAGCGGTGTGTTTATACAGCGTGAGTGTGAGACGGGTTCAGCGTGTTTATACAGCGTGAGTGTGAGACGGGTTCAGCGTGTTTATACAGCGTGAGTGTGAAACGGGTTCAGCGCGTTTATACAGCGTGAGAGTGAGACGGGTTCAGCGTGTTTATACAGCGTGAGAGTGAGACGGGTTCAGCGTGTTTATACAGCGTGAGAGTGAGACGGGTTCAGCGTGTTTATACAGCGTGAGAGTGAGACGGGTTCAGCGTGTTTATACAGCGTGAGAGTGAGACGGGTTCAGCATTTTGATACAGCGTGAGAGTAAGGCGGGTTCGGGGCATTTATACGGCGTGAGTGTGAGACAGGTTCAGCGTGTTTATATGCTGTGAGAGTGAGACAGGTTCAGCATGCTTATACAGCATGAGTGAGACGGGTTCAGCATTTTGATACAGCGTGAGAGTGAGACAGGTTCAGTGTGTTTATACGGCGTGAGGGTGAGATGGGTTCGGCATGTTTATACAGCGTGAGGGTGAGACGGGTTCGGCGCGTTTATACGGCGTGAGGGTGAGACGGGTTCGGCGCGTTTATACGGCGTGAGGGTGAGACGGGTTCGGCGCGTTTATACGGCGTGAGGGTGAGACGGGTTCGGCGCGTTTATACGGCGTGAGGGTGAGACGGGTTCGGCGCGTTTATACGGCGTGAGGGTGAGACGGGTTCGGCGCGTTTATACGGCGTGAGGGTGAGACGGGTTCGGCGCGTTTATACGGCGTGAGGGTGAGACGGGTTCGGCGCGTTTATACGGCGTGAGGGTGAGACGGGTTCGGCGCGTTTATACGGCGTGAGGGTGAGACGGGTTCGGCGCGTTTATACGGCGTGAGGGTGAGACGGGTTCGGCGCGTTTATACGGCGTGAGGGTGAGACGGGTTCGGCGCGTTTATACGGCGTGAGGGTGAGACGGGTTCGGCGCGTTTATACGGCGTGAGGGTGAGATGGGTTCGGCGCGTTTATACGGCCTTTTACAGTATTCAGTAACCCCCACAGCTGAACCCAGGTACTGTACCTTTTGTCAGCCCCAGGACCTCACTCACGTGGTACCGGTAGTCTGCTCACGTGGACGAATGCATGATGTCACCCAGATAGGCAGCAGCAAGGGCGGTGGACAACATCCATGAGCATTTGGAATGTTGCTGGCACCCCATGGAGGCTGAAAGGGAGGAACTGGTACTCCTACTGGCCAGACAATGTGCTGAATGCTATTTTTTTGTCTCACTCCTGGGTCCGGGGCACCTGCCAGGAACCCTTGGGGATGTGGAAATTAACTGCGGCCCCCCTAACATGGTCTTACCAGGTTGTCTACCCAAGGGACGAATAGTTAAACTCCGAAACATGGTCGAATATCCAGAAGTCATTGCAGATCTGGAGACTACTGTCTGGCTTCAGGTCTGCAATGATGGGGCTGGACCAGGGGCTGGCAGACTCCTCGATAACACCATCATGTAACATTTGTCCACATCGTCTTTGATGGGTCTCTGGGACTTGGTAGGGTTGTTTGCTGTATTATGACCCCAGGGATCTTTCTCATGCTGGGTCTGACGTGGCTCTGCCGAGAACTCTTCACCAAATTGGTTTACCAGCTCCCTAAGCTCCTGTTATTGGAAGCGAGTGAGGTCATCTCCTCACTGAACCAGGGTACACCCAAGTGGGTCTGTGGGGACAGTGGCACACGATCTGTCCACTTTTTATGCAAGTTGATATGGTACATCTGAGAATCTTTGCGCTTACCTGGTTGTTGCAGATGGTAGTTCATTGGGCCCACCCACTCGAGGACTGTGTAGGGGTCCTGCCAGTGGGCAAGGAACTTTGCTTTGATAGCAGCAGGAGCACATGGTCACCTGGCTGGACCTTGTGAGGTTGCGCTGGCTGGTTGTACGTTCAGTTTGGGCCTCCTGCATGTATTGGTGCACGATCAGTACTTTCCAGCCAATCCTCTCTTGCTTGTTCTGGACAAACTCGATCACCGAGCAGAAGGGGGACTGCCTTGGGGTACTGGGTGGTGTAGTTGATGATGAGGATGTGCTTGTGCCCTTGGGCAGACTTTGGGAGTGGATCCACTAGATCCATGCATACTTTCTTCAAGGGAACACCAATCATGGGCAAAGGCAAGAGTGGAGCCAGGGCTGGCTTCCTGAGGGTGATGTGCTGGTGCTGAGGATATCTCTGGCAGAAGTTATGCACTTCATCTTCCATACCAGGCCGGTGAAAGTGGTTCCTCAGCTTTTCAAGAGTGTTGAGAGTTCCTAAGTGGTCTCTGAGCAGGTAGGATTGGGTGAGGTGCATCACTCCATTGACCTTGGAGCAGGGATCACCAAGAAGGAGCATGCTTGGCCTCGGTGTTTGGTGTATTAGTACAGAATCAGGGAGGGCTTGACCTCTGAGCTGATCTTTACCCTCAATCTGGCATACCTGCCCCAGCAGTGTTTGAGCCTCTCATCATCCTTCTTCTCACAACCAAATTTCTCCTCATCATTGACATGGTGGTATCTTCAGTACCAGTCAAAAGTTTAGGCACCTATTCATTCATAGGTGTTTCTGTACAATACTGAAGACATTAGAACTATGGAATAACATCTGGAACTTATCTGGGAAACAAAGTATTAAACAAAACAGTGTTTGATATTTTAGCTCCTTCAAAGTATCCAGTGTTTCTCTTGATGATGCTTTGCACACTACTGGCATTATCTTACCCAGCTTCATAAGGGAGTCAGCTGGAATGCTTTTCAATTAACAGGTGTCTCTCATCAAAAGTTAATTAGTGCAATTTCTTGCCACCTTAATGCGTATGAGATCAAACAGGAAATATGGTGGTGCTTGAAAGTTTGTGAACCCTTTAGAATTTTCTATATTTCTGCATAAATATGATCTAAAACATCATCAGATTTTCACACAAGTCCTAAAAGTAGATAAAGAGAACCCAGTTAAACAAATGAGACAAAAATATTATACTTGGTCATTTATTTATTGAGGAAAATGATCCAATATTACATATCTGTGAGTGGCAAAAGTATGTGACCCTTTGCTTTCAGTATCTGGTGTGACCCCCTTGTGCAGCAATAACTGCAACTAAACATTTGCGGTAACTGTTGATCAGTCCTGCACACCGGCTTGGAGGAATTTTAGCCCGTTCCTCCGTACAGAACAGCTTCAACTCTGGGATGTTGGTGGGTTTCCTCACATGAACTGCTCGCTTCAGGTCCTTCCACAACATTTCCATTGGATTAAGGTCAGGACTTTGACTTGGCCATTCCAAAACATTCACTTTATTCTTCTTTAACCGTTCTTTGGTAAAACGACTTGTGTGCTTAGGGTCGTTGTCTTGCTGCATGACCCACCTTCTCTTGAGATGCAGTTCATGGACAGATGTCCTGACATTTTCCTTTAGAATTCGCTGGTATAATTCAGAATTCATTGGTCCATCAATGACGGCAAGCCGTCCTGGCCCAGATGCAGCAAAACGGGCCCAAACCATGATACTACCACCACCATGTTTCACAGATGGGATAAGGTTCTTATGCTGGAATGCAGTGTTTTCCTTTCTCCAAATATAATGCTTGTCATTTAAACCAAAAAGTTCTATTTTGGTCTCATCCGTCCAAAAACATTTTTTCAATAGCCTTCTGGCTTGTCCACGTGATCTTTAGCAAACTGCAGACGAGCAGCAATGTTCTTTTTGGAGAGCAGTGGCTTTCTCCTTGCAACCCTGCCATGCACACCATTGTTGTTCAGTGTTCTCCTGATGGTGGACTCATGAACATTAACATTAGCCAATGTGAGAGAGGCCTTCAGTTGCTTAGAAGTGACCCTGGGGTCCTTTGTGACCTCGCTGACTATTACATGCCTTGCTCTTGGAGTGATCTTTGTTTGTCGACCACTCCTGGGGAGGGTAACAATGGTCTTGAATTTCCTCCATTTGTACACAATCTGTCTGACTGTGGATTGGTGGAGTCCAAACTCTTTAGAGATGGTTTTGTAACCTTTTCCAGCCTGGTGAGCATCAACAATGCTTTTTCTGAGGTCCTCAGAAATCTCCTTTGTTCGTGCCATGATACACTTCCACAAACATGTGTTGTGAAGATCAGACTTTGATAGATCCCTGTTCTTTAAATAAAACAGGGTGCCCACTCACACCTGATTGTCATCCCATTGATTGAAAACACCTGACTCTAATTTCACCTTCAAATTAACTGCTAATCCTAGAGGTTCACATACTTTTGCCACTCACAGATATGTAATATTGGATCATTTTCCTCAATAAATAAATGACCAAGTATAATATTTTTGTCTCATTTGTTTAACTGGGTTCTCTTTATCTACTTTTAGGACTTGTGTGAAAATCTGATGTGTACTGGCTTAAAAACGGGTTTGGCTTTTCCTATAGCCCCAGTTCCTATCCATTTCGTAAACCAGTGAAGAAAGCAGACTTCTGGGTCTTTGACTCACGCCCTTGGCCTAATAAATCCAGTGAGATGAAGTAAAGGGAAATGTTGCCGGTTTTATTACAAAAGAAAATAAATACAAACAAAATGATGCACTGGTATGCAAAAATGAGTACAATGTCGGTAAATTGCATGACTGTCCAACAATAGTTGATGTGATCAGCGTGCGTCTGGCTGGCGGGCGAGGTCAAAAGATTGTGTCGCTGCGGCCTGCCTTCTTCCTGACATGCGCACTGGAGCATCCTTTTATCCATATTGGTGGCGCCATTTCACCACCTATAGAGGGCGCATACTCAAGAGGTGCAGAACACAACGAACATAAGTCAAAACGAAATAAACTTTAATGTGGCTCCTACACACCGGCCCCTTAATTGTTTTCCAAGAATCAATTATTACAAAATATACAAAAAAGGAGCCAAGTTATAAAGGGTCTATTAACTATGAATAGCAAAAGAGTCCAAATATGGCAGTTATTAAAAAAAAAAAAGTATGCAATTCAAATGAATTAAATAAATAACACTACTTTCCTGTATAGTGTTTTCATTAGGCATCGTCATCGGCCTCAAGGATGCGGCACAGCTTGGTAATGGGCCTCTCAAGAACTGACGTCTTGGTCTTAAGCTTCACGGATCTGACCAGGCCTCTTGCATCTGCTGTGGTCTCCAGCACTCTTCCAAGCGGCCAGGACCCTCGCGGAGCATTGGGATCGACCACCAGGACAACGTCTCCGATGCTGAAGTTTTTCTTTGTGCCTGTCCATTTCTGCCTTTCCTGTAGCAGTAGAAGATACTCCTTCGTCCATCTTTGCCAGAAGACGTCAGCCATGTACTGGACTTGTTTCCAGCGGCGTTTGGCGTAAATGTCGGTCTTCTGGAAGACTCCAGGGGGCAGAGTGGGTGTAGTCTTAATCAAAAGGAGATGATTAGGAGTCAGTGGTTCCACGTCGTGGGGGTCTGAGGAGGCTGTGGAGAGGGGGCGGCTATTCAGGACTGCCTCCACCTCACAGAAGAGGGTATGAAGGCCTTCGTCATCGGTTGTTTGCTGGTGCAGAATGGAGTTGAATACCTGCCGGACGGATCTTATGAGTCTTTCCCAGACTCCGCCATGGTGTGATGCAGCAGGTGGGTTGAAGCTCCATTCGATGCGATCAGGAAGTAGGGAGTCTTGAATTTTCTTCTGATTGATGGACATCAGGGCCCTCTTCAGCTCTGCATGCGCACCCACCAGGTTCGTCCCATTGTCAGACCTGATGCGCCTGACTTGGCCTCTCCTGCACACAAATCTCCTCAGAGCATGAATGCATGAGTCGGTGTCCACGGTATATGCAATTTCTAAATGTACAGCTCTGCTAGACATGCAAGTGAAGATAACTCCGTACCTTTTGATGGTGCCTCTCCCTCGCCTCACCTCAATTGGCCCGAAGTAGTCCAGTCCAACGTTGGTGAAGGGTGGGAGGTCAGGTAGAATTCTTTCCAGCGGCAGGTCTGCCATTTTCTGCTGTCCTACTTTGCCTCTCACACGGCGGCACATGACACATTTGGAGAGCACCTTTCTTGCCACTGAGTTGCCCTTTACGATCCAGTATCTCCTACGGAGCTCTGAAAGCATGTGGTTTCTGCCACTGTGTCCACTGCGCTTATGAATGTGTCTTAACAACAATACTGATATGTGTGAACGATGCAGGGGTGTTTAGTCTCCTCCGGCATTGCAGATCGGTGTAGCCTGCCACCTACCCTTAAGAGGCCATCCTCCAATACAGGATCGAGTCTGCGCAGCCTGCTGTTGTGGGGTACTCTGGGAGGAGTCATCTGCAATGTTGACAGTTCGTTAGGGAAAGCTTGTCTCTGAACATACATGACAACAGCTCTCTCTGCGTCTGCTAGATCAGTCACTGTTAAGGGCTTTATAGCTTCCAGCTTGGGGCTCAACTTTGACATGTCAGAGTGGACAAGTGGGGTGAGCTTTCCACTTTTCACTTTCAGCACCAAAGCTTTCTTTAGCTTGAGGTACCAAGCTACAGCCTTTAAGAGGCTGGTCCAGTCTGAGAAATACATGATAAGCTGGTCAGTAGGGGTTTCAGGTTTTACCATGGCTGTGAACACTGTAGTGGTTTTCCTTACCTCTGGATCACCCTGAAGCAAAGGACCCTGTGCCTGCACTACTGGCCAACATTCCTGTGTTTTCCATAGAAAATCTGGGGCATGCATCCATCGTTTTTGCTCCATAAATTTTCTGGCATTCAACCCTCTGGATGCGTCGTCCGCAGGGTTGTCTTTGCTGCCTACATATCTCCACTGAGACAGCTCTGTATTGTCTCGTATAAATGAGACCCTATTTGCCACATAGGTCTTAAACCTGGCTTGGTCGTTAGCGATGTATTTCAGCACCGTTTGGCTGTCCGTCCAGAATACTGAGGGCTCTAAATCCAAGTGTAGCTCTCTTCTCAGCATTCGGTCCACTTTGACTGACAGAGCAGCGGCTGCTAGCTCCAGTCTTGGCACCGTGATTTTCTTTAGGGGTAGTACTCTAGATTTGCCCAGTACAAAGGTGACATGTACTACATGCTTCCTGTTCACCTGTCTGATATAGCTGACAGAGCCGTACCCACTCTCACTGGCGTCGGCAAAGTGATGCAGTTCGACACATCTGGTCACTCCAAAGCCCTCTGGTTTCAAACAGCGCGGCACGGTGAAGCCTTTGACCAACTCCAAGCTGCTGGTCCACTCCATCCATCGCTTAGATATGCCCTGTGGTAGTGGTTCGTCCCATCCGTAGCCCGCCTGGCAGAGCTCCTGTAGCAACTGCTTAGCAGGAAGAATGAGAGGGGCAAGAAAACCAAGTGGGTCAAAAACAGAGCTTACAACAGACAGTATGCCTCGGCGTGTATGTGGCTTTTGGTTGAGGTTGGTGTTGAACTGAAAGCTATCTGAGTCTACAGACCATTGCAGTCCCAATGCTCGCTCAACTGGCAGGCTGTCTTTGTCAAGATCAAGAGACTTAATGTCTTTGGCTCTGTGCTCTTGGGGAATGGATGCCAGCACTGCACGGCTATTGCTCACCCACTGAGTTAGCAGGAACCCACCTTTGCTGCACAATGCGGTGAGGTCTCTTACCAGCTGGATGGCATCAGACTCTTTGGCCACTGACCTGGCGCAGTCGTCAACATAAAAGTTGTGTCTAATGGTTTCTGCTACCTGAGGGGAAAAACAACTTTCATAGTCAGTGGCAGTTCTTTGGAGAGCATAGGTTGCAATACTGGGGGAGGATACAGCACCAAAGATGTGCACAAGCATGCGGTGTTCTTTTGGAGTCTGTCTGGTGTCACCTTGTGGCCACCAGAGGAATCGTAAGTAGTCCACATCAGACTTTGCCACTCTGACCTGATGGAACATTGATTTGATGTCAGCCATGACTGCAATGGGCTCTTTGCGAAACCTCATGATAACACCAAGGAGAGAGTTGGTGAGGTCTGGGCCCGGTAGCAGTTCCGAGTTGAGTGATACACCTTGGAATGATGCAGCACAGTCAAACACCACTCTGAGCTTTTTCTTCTTTGGGTGGTAGACCCCATGGTGTGGCAAAAACCATGTGGCTCCTGCTGGCTGTTGGAGCTCCCCCTGTGGGACTTCCTCAGCGTAGTTGTTGTCAAAGAAGTCTGTGATGAATGCTGTGTACTCCTGTTTGAACTGATCATTCCTGGCCATTTTCCTTTTCAGGCTGTTCAGGCGCTGTTCTGCCATTTTCCTGTTGCTTGGCATATGCACGCTCGCCTTCCTGAAGGGCAGTTTTAAACTGTAGTGTCCATTCTCCAGTACTGCCTCATTTGCCATCTGCAAGAATCTTTTATCCTCGACAGACATTTCCGTCTTTTCCTCAGATGCATTCTCCTGGAAATCCTGGTTGTACTGTGAGATTATCAGCTTTTCTAGACCCTCAACCGATATCCTATTAACTGTCACACTTGTCCTAATACCAGCAGTGCTTCTGAATGGCCCATTTACCACCCACCCTAACAGCGTTCTAACTGCATAGGGACCCCCATTTTGGCTGTTTATAACCTCCCATGGCTCAAGTAAGTGTGGAGCATTTGTGCCAATCAACAGTTCCACTTTTGAACAAATGGAGGGAATGGTGACCTTACCCAAGTACGCCCAATGCGCTAGATCACTTTGCTTGGGGATGCTGCTACTGGTTACTGGCATGTTCTTTTGGGTCAATGTGCCAGGAAGACTGAAGAATGTGTCGCTGTTCAATGCTGAAATCTCCAATCCTGACACAACATATGTTGGGACTGACGTTTCCTGACTCATGGTACGCAGAAGTATGTTTGTCCTCTTTCCAGTCAAGTTCAGACGTGTCATGAGCTCCTCTGAGCAGAAGGTGGCAGAAGATCCAGGATCCAACAGAGCGTATGTTTCAATGACATGGCTGCCCTTTGCTGCCCTGACTTTAACTGCAACAATGGAAAGCACGCCCTCATTGTCTCCGGCCCCTATATGAGCACATGACTCTGCTGCACTTTCAGGTGGATTAGCCGTTTCCTTGGTTGCAATGTGGAGGCTGCTGGGATGGTTTCGCCTGCACACGTTACAGATAAGACGCCTACTGCAGTCTTTACTAATGTGCCCTGAGGTGAGACATCCATAGCAGATTCCCTTGGACCTTAGAAAGCTCAGCTTGTCTCTATGAGCCTTTCTTGTGAACTTCTGGCAAGAGTCCAGTGCATGCTTGGAGCTGCAGAAGTCACATGACTGGTCTGATGGGACATAGCTTGTTCCTTTAACAGGCGCTATACTAGTGGCAAAGCTACTGCTGGAGGGCTTGGAGGGCCGTGTTTTAACATTAGCGTTTGCCTTTCCTTTTCCTACTGGCTGATCTCGGAGATCGCCAAACATTGGGTCTCCAGCTACGCGAACCTGTGTTTCCATAAAAGAGACAAGATCTAAAATTCTCACCCGGCTCTGGCGTTGTTGTTGCAGCTCAAATGCTTTGTTGCACCATTTCTCCCGTAGCTTGTATGGCAACTTCACAGCAATGCTTCTCATGGTTGATATGGTGTCCAACTCCTCCCTATAGGTCATCTCCTCCATTGCATTGCAACAACTCCGCAAGAACATGGCAAACTCCTGCAGGGACTTGGCATCCTGTGGTTTGATTTGAGGCCATGAGAGGGCCTTTTCTAAGTAGGCACAAGAGATCTTATACTCATTGCCAAAGTTTTCTTTCAGTAATTTCAGAGCCTTTTCATAGCCTCTGTCAGGTTCCATGTATTCACAGCTTTTGACAAGCCGTTGAGCTTGGCCCTTTGTGTACTGAATTAGATATTGCAGTCTGTCTCTACAGTTGTCAGTTTTACGTTCAATTGTGTTTTTGAAGTTGTGAATGAATGATTTGTATTCCAATACCTCACCATCAAAGACTGAAATGCTGCCCTGTGGCAAGGTGGATGATAGCTGTTGCCTCATGAGCAGTTTGGTCAATTCGTTTTGGTTTTCCAGTACCGTTACCAAATGACTGTCATGTGGTGAGCTGGCCAAAGAGGGTGTTTGAGCCTGAGGCTGAAACTGTACCTGAGGTGGCAGTTGAGGCTGTAGTTGAGGCTGAGGCTGAGACTGTTGTTGTTGAAGCTGTGGCTGGGACCACGGTGGGAGTTGAGGTTGTAGCAGCTGTAGAGGAGGCTGAGGCTGGAGTGGCAGTGGATGAGGCTGCAGAGGCTGAGGGTGCAGTGTCACAGGCAGAGACTGGGTCTGCTGCGGCTGAAGCTGAGGCTGCCGTGGGAGTTGCACAGGTTGTGGCTGCAGAGGAGGCCTTGGCATTGGCGGCTGTGCAGAAGCCTGTAGTGGCAGAGACTGTAGCTGCAGTTGAGACCGAGGCTGAGGTGCTATAGGCAGAGGCTGAGTCAGATGCTGCAGTGGCAGTTGCAGAGGCTGTGAGAGAGGGGGTTGCACAGGTTGAAGTTGAGTAACTGGAAGTGGTGCTAAAGGCTGTACTAAAGGCTGAGACTGAAGTTCCGGTTGAAGAAGCTGAGTAACATATGAGTTCTGTGTTGCAGTAGGCAAAGTGTCTTGAGATGAACTACTAGCTGCACTGACAGCCAACTGAGGGAGGACAGGGGAAATGTTTGCTTCACCTCCATAGGGAAGGCTAAGAGGCAAAGAGGTATACTGCACCTGGCTACTGCTAGTGGGCCTAAGCTGAGCTGCACTGTGATCTTGGTTTAGCAAGGGAAAATTAACATGGGCACCACTTGCCCTGGGCCTGACAGAGGGGGTGCCATGGAACGAAATTAGACTTTCCTCATCGAACTCAACATCCTGTGGTGCACGTTCCTCCATCACAGACACATTTGTCGTTTCCAAACTAAACGGAATGGGAGCTAAAGTCTTTTCGGCAGCTTTTAAATAATTAATTTTGGCATTGGTTGCATCTAATTCAGTGCTTATCTCCAGCGCTTCCTTGTACTTACGCAATATTTCCTCCTGGTCCTGAACGGCGTGTTTTTGCTGAAGCTTAGACGCTTTGACCAGTAAAGCTTCTCTTTCTGCCTCCGCGTTGATGCGTAATGATCTCGTTGAGGAGTGGGATCTGCCTGATGAAGCGCTAGACCTATGTGATCGCGTGTCAGGAAAGTCCAGATCCGTTTGAGCATGGCTGTGTTCTGGAGGGGCAGGTTCATGCGCTGGTGCCGTGTCATGCACTAAGTTTGCGGATGAAGTTACTTCAGATGTGCTAGGGGAGCTAGGCCTTTCGGTAGAAACTATCCACTGCGAGACTTTCCCAATAAAAGAATCGATGTCTTCAAGTTTCGGCCAATACCAGATTCTCATGTCTTCCTCTCGCGCTGTTTCATCGAGCAAACTCACGTAAGATGCATGCAACGCCTTGAACTCCTCCAAAAACTCATTAAACTTTGTCATGTTCTCCTTTACTTCCTCAAGAAAGTCCTTCTTTGTCATCAAGTCGTTTACAATGTTCATGCGTCTAGTTATGTGCGACATCTTTCCTGCTCTGGCATATCGCATACGCGTCACTGTTTCATCCTCCATTGTAACAGGTGCCTCTGCTTTCTTTGCGTCAGCCGTTATTCAAAACGTAAAAAGTTCCAGAAATCCAAAATCACAAAAATATAAATCTTATTTTCAGTTCTCAAAGTCCAATGAAATTCAAAAACAGTTCCTTTTCCTTTCAAACTTAAAAGTCTTCCAACGAAGCCGCTTCCAGCCTACGGCTTGAATTGTTTGGCCAAGATAATTAACTTTCAAAAATCAAGTTTCTAAAAAGTCTTTTCAAAATCCACGAACAAAAATGGCTTCTAAACAATCAGAGGAATTTTATCTTAACGAAAAAACCTTCACTATATCCGTATTTCGTCTCACTTACCGCCGACGAGGAGATTCCTTTGTCTCCGGTCTCCGCTTTGGCGTGTAATGGCGACAGGTTCCCTTTGAGAGCAGTGAGAAGGTTTCCACGTATTCCAATAAGTCCAACGAAATCCAAAGAAGTTGCAGCAATCTTTTGACTAAAGTGTACTGGCTTAAAAACGGGTTTGGCTTTTCCTATAGCCCCAGTTCCTATCCATTTCGTAAACCAGTGAAGAAAGCAGACTTCCGGGTCTTTGACTCACGCCCTTGGCCTAATAAATCCAGTGAGATGAAGTAAAGGGAAATGTTGCCGGTTTTATTACAAAAGAAAATAAATACAAACAAAATGATGCACTGGTATGCAAAAATGAGTACAATGTCGGTAAATTGCATGACTGTCAAACAATAGTTGATGTGATCAGCGTGCGTCTGGCTGGCGGGCGAGGTCAAAAGATTGTGTCGCTGCGGCCTGCCTTCTTCCTGACATGCGCACTGGAGCATCCTTTTATCCATATTGGTGGCGCCATTTCACCACCTATAGAGGGCGCATACTCAAGAGGTGCAGAACACAACGAACATAAGTCAAAACGAAATAAACTTTAATGTGGCTCCTACATGATGTTTTAGGTCATTTATGGAGAAATATAGAAAATTGTAAAGGGTTCACAAACTTTCAAGCACCACTGGAGTAAATTAAAAAAAAAGTAAATAGCCCTATTCAACACAACTGTACTAAGCCATATTATGTCAAGAACTGAATAACTAAGTAAAGAGAAACAGCATCCATCATTACTTTAAGACATGAAGATAAGAGACTTTTATTCATCTTTCGGTGGGGAAATTTCCATGTTCCAGCAGCTCACAGATGGAAAGAGTCAGGAATAGACAGTAACAAAAAAAAAGAGTGCAATAAAGATAGTATAAAATAATGTAAAAACACGGGCTATGTACGTATGTAATGTACACAGCAAAATAAGAATGGAACTTAGGTAAGAGTAGTACTTCACCTGAAGTAACAATATTGCATTAATAAAATACTGGCAACTAAAATAGAAATATTGCACCAGGTATTAAATGTTATTGCACAGCATGATATAACTAATGAGGATGGAATATGTGAGTAAAGTAACCAATAAATGACCAAAAAAGCACAGGGTATGAACATAATTGGACAGAAGAGTTATGAGAGTGAGACATGAATAAGAAATACTTGTAAATGAAAGTGATATTGTACCAAGTAGTAATATTGCTGCACAGCATAAGTAGATGGTGGTGATGAGATGCGGAATAAAGTGACAAAAAGGTGATGGTGCCGTTGAGAAACAGTGCTACATTACAGCAGGCTGTCAGTGAAAAGTCTGGCAGCAGTTGGGATGAGAGACCTGCGGTAGCGTTCCTTCTTGCACCGTGGGTGCAGCAGTCTGCTGCTGCAGGAGCCGCTCAGGGCGCCAACAGTCTCATGTAGGAGGTGCGAGGTGTTGTCCATGACCGACATTAGCTTAGCTAACGTCGTCCTCACACACACACACACACCTCCTCAATGGAATTCAGAGGGCAGTCCAGGACAGAGCTGGCCCTTTTCACCAGCTTGTTCAGCCTCTTCCTGTCTCTCTCTGAGCTTCCACATCCCCAACAGACCACGGCAAAGAAGATAGCAGATACTACCACAGTGGTAGAATGTCCTCAACAGAGTCTTGCACACGCCGAAGGACCTCCGTCTCCTCAGCAGGTGGAGACGACTTTGGCCCTTCTTGAACAAAGCATCTGTGTTGGTAGTCCAGTCCAGTTTATTGTTAAGCTGAACACCAAGGTATTTGTATTCCCTCACGATCTGTGTCTGTACCCAGGATGTTCACTGGTGTATGCTTCCTTCCAGTGAAGGAAGTGACTTTTAATTAATAAAAATAAAGAAAAAACATTGAATTAGAAGGCGTGTCCAGACTTTTGATTGGTCCTGTAGAAGAGAATGGGTTAGTGGCAGGATTTAACTCGCCCTTGGCTCTGGAGTTGGCCCTTTCCTGTCTTTTGTTAAGAGGAGAGGGACAGGCAGTTCAGGTACTGTGCCTAGTAAGAGGGCCCCTTCACCTCTCTGGTCACTCAACTGAACTTTGGTCATGGCCATCTCTCCTGTGTCCCCAAGCATGCAGGTGTCCAAGACAGTTTCATATGTTTTTACAGACTCTGGTGGACAGAGGGCCAGGTCATTTGATGGTGTTTCCAGAGTAGAGAAGGGCCTGGACGGGGCTCCTGTTCACAGCCTGATGGTGCTGCTTGGTGCTCGGGGGGAGTGCACGGTACAGCTGTTGACCAAGGATTCTTGACTTAGTCCAAAGGTGATTGGGTTGGGCTCGCTCGGTGTGCACGGGTTCATCCGGCAGCAGGAGTCCCATGTGTGCAGTCTCCATGCCTTACCCTCACCCCGGGCTGGGGCCCAGAGTGGTCTCCAGGGTCAGAGAACGTTGGCATGTACAGGGCACACTCCAGGCCCTCAACTGTCTTCATGGGGAATAGAAACCATTGGTGAAGTTTCTCCGTCTCAGTGCAGCGAACCTTCCCTTCTGCCAGTGCAGTTTTATACGTCCCTTATACAGTGGGGCTGTTTATACAGCGGGAGAATCAGCAAACGAGACAGAGAGAGAGAGAGAAAGGAAGGAAGACAGGAAAAAGTAAAAAGAGGAAGAATGATGAGCGAGAGAGAGAGAAAAAAACGGAATTAAAAGATTAATTTAAAACCTTAAATGTAAGTGTGGTACCAAAATGTTTGGGGGTTTTTGTTTGTTTTTGGAAAAGATATAAGAGAAATAAAAGAATAAAGAGAGAGAAGTGAGGTAAGAGAAAGAACAACTCTTCTACTCTTTTCAGACTCTTCTTGCTTGGTTTTGACACTGGCTTTTTGCAATCACCTTTAGCTAACCCGCCTGCGAGCCCCCGCTTTCTTTCCACCCGCTTGACTTCAGCAGTGGTGAGTGAGTTTCCACCGTTCACTACGCTGTTGCCTTGTTTTATGTGCTGGTTAGTCAAATTGCTTCCCTGCACTGTACTCTGGGTGGAACCGCTGGTGTTTTGGCTACGTTTATGAGCGGTGTTGGGCTAAGGTGGCTTTGCACCTTACATTGGACTGTGTCTGTCCATCTGTTTTTAGATTGTGACTGTGGGTCTGGGTGTTGGTTTTGTGGCCGGGCTTTTACCCATGTTTTACACCTACTCGCCGGAGGAATTAAAAAGCCTTGGTGCGCGGCACCGCTTGGATTCCACGGTATTTAATCTGTGCTGCTCTATTGGAATCACTCCGTGCTCTCCGACTGCTCATTATGCTTCGGAGTCTTCCATACCCATCATATGGACTCACAATCAGATTGCCACAGTCAACAAGAACGCTCATGGAGTTAATCACGGTGTTCTTCGCTCACTTGGGAAACTGCAATGTTCTGCTGTCTCTGGATTGTCACCTGTGTTTCCTGTGAAGATTGGCCTTTTAAACTCCATCACCAACAAAGCGTCACTCATTAATGACCTGATTATCCAAAAGACCCTGGACATACTTCTGCTGGTGGAAACATGGCAACAGGCCGAGGACTATCTACATTTAAATATGTCTTCACCATCTGGATACACACACACATCAAAGCCCCGTCTCACAGGGAAGGGTGGAGGTCTCGCTGCAGTTTTCTGATGTGGTTTGAAACTTGAAGAGATTGTTTTTCATGATGTAACATCCTGTGAATATCTGGCTTTGAAAACCTCCACTCCCACACCGATGTTGCTGCTCTTAATCTATCGACCTCCCAAATCATCGCCATCTCTCTTTCTGTCTGAACTGAATGAACTGCTAACTGTAGCCTCATCTGTCTGTCCTGCCGTCATTCTTCTGGGTGACTTTAACATTCATGTTGACGCTAGTTGCTCCTTGACTGTCTTTGAATGTTTTAGTTGAACTCAGCATGTTGACTTTCCCACACATAATCCTGGTCATATACTTGACTCGCTTCGCTCTACTGGTGTAAAAATTGTATCTGTATCGGGTTCTGATGGAGGTTTTACTGATCAGGTTGATTGAGTGTTGTCTCAGTGTGCCTTCTTCTAAACTTCCTCTGCGTTCTACTGTCTCTTTCTATAATCTTTCTTCTATTGATGTGCATTCTTTCTCTGCCTCTCTCCTCTTCTTTTTGTAAATGTGCTGAGGTTTCCTCTCCTGATGATACAGTTGCTATTTACAATAATACTATATCTAACACACTTAACACTTTCGCTCCCCTTAAAACTAGACAGGTCTCCGCAAATCGCACCTCTCCTTGGTTCACCTCTGAGCTCAGGGCCATGAAGGCCAAGGGAAGGCGGCTAGAGTGCCTTTATAAGAAAACTGGCCTTACTGTTCATCTTTCACTCTTCTCTGAACACATCACAAAGTATAAGGATGCTCTTAACGCTGCCCGATCCTCCTACTACGCTAACATCATTAAGAGTGGCAACTACAGACCCAAAACTCTGTTTAATACAATAAATAAACTTCTTCAGCCTCCTTCCTCGACCGCTCCCAGCTCCCCTGCTCAGTGTCGGGCTTTTTTGGATTTTTTCAAGGATAAAATTGACAGTATTTACCAACACTTTCATTCTGAAATTCATTCTTCTGTTCCGCTAGTAGCTCTTTCTCATAAAGCTGACTGCTGTCTCTCTGCTTTCTCTTCTGTTGATTCTTCTAAAGTATCAGAAATCATGACTAAGTCCTCCTCATGTCTGCTGGACCCGGCACCCACTGCACTTCTTAAATCCTGGGTATCTGCTATCTCCCCTTATATTGCTCATATGATTAATCAGTGTTTTGCTTTAGGCACTGTTCCCATCTCCCTCAAAATCGCTTCAGTTACACCAATACTAAAGAAACCTGGTCTAGATTCTCTTTCACTGTCCAATTACAGACCCGTTTCAAATCTCCCTTTCCTAGCTAAAGTAATGGAACGAGTTGTAGCCTCTCAGCTTCATACTTTCCTTGCTCAAAATGATCTCTATGAACCCTTTCAGTCAGGCTTTCGCAATCTGCACAGCACTGAATCTGCTCTCTTAAGAGTTGTTAATGACCTCCTGCTCTCAACTGATGCTGGTCATCTCAATGTCCTTGTTCTCTTGGACCTCACAGCTGCCTTTGACACTGTACATCATGAGAGACTCATTTCCAGACTGTCTTCTTTTGGTATTACTGGCTTAGCTTTAGCCTGGTTTCAGTCATATCTAGCAAACAGGCAACAGTTTATTTCTATTGGTGTTCATAAATCATCCACTGCTACTGTTGCTCAAGGTGTGCCTCAGGGTTCTGTCCTTGGTCCCCTTCTTTTTATATGTTTCTCCTACAGGCCAGATTATTCGTAACCATGGCCTTAACTTTCATTGTTATGCTGATGACATTCATATCTACATCACTATCACCCCTTCCATAGCCTCTGTTCAGCTGCTAAGGACTTGCATCACTGACCTTAAGCAACGGCTGCATAAGAACTGCCTTAAACTTAATGCTGACAAAACAGAGGTTCTATTAGTAGGTACCAAAAGACAGGTTCTGAATTTCTCCAGTTTTACTATTGATGTAGATGGTGTGTCTATTCATCCTTCCCAAGTTATAAAAAACCTTGGAGTTCTCTTTGACTCCACCCTTACGTTTGAACCCCATCTTAAACTAATTACTAAGAATGCTTTCTTTGACCTCCGCAATATTGCTCGTCTCCGCCCTTTTCTCTTTCAAACTGATGCCAAAATGTTGGTCAATGCGTTTTATCTTTTCTCGTCTTGACTACTGCAGTTCTCTCTTTTATGGTCTCCCTGCCACATTGCTCAATCGCCTGCAGTCCATCCAAAACTCAGCAGCTCGAGTCCTCACACTCACCAAGCGCACTGCTCACATCACTCCTGTTTTACAGCGACTGCACTGGTTGCCAGTTATCGCTCGGATCAAATACAAAATCTTGCTGTTAACCTATAAAGCTCTTCATGGTCTCTCCCCTTCCTATCTCTGTGAGCTAATTCATTTGTCCTGTCCCTCCCGCTCCCTCAGATCTTCTGTCTGTGGACTTCTGACTGTTCCACGGTTTAAACTGGATCTATGGGTGGCAGATCATTCAGTGTTGCTGCTCCTAAACTTTGGAACTCGTTACCACAATCGCTTCGTGACTGTTCCACTCTCTCTTCCTTCAACGCTAACCTGAAAAATTTCCTCTTTACCTCACACTATTCTTCCGAGTACTCTTCCTACTCTTCCACTTCTTTTTTTTTTGGTAACTCCTGTGTAAAGCGTCCTTGGGTTTGTGAAAGGCGCTATATAAATTGAACTTATTATTTCTCTCTCTGTCTGTCTGTCCCTCCTCTCTCTCCCCTGTGTCCCCTCTCTCCTCTCTCTCTCTCTCTCCCCCTCTCTGTGTCCTCTCTCTCTCTCTCTCTCTCCCCCTCTCTCTCCCCCTCTCTGTGTCCTGTCTCTCTCTCTCTCTCTCTCTCTCTCTCTCTCTCTCCTTCTCTCTCTCTCTGTCCCCCTCTCTCTGTGTCTGTCTGTCTGTCTCCTTTCTCTCTCTGTCTGTCTCCTCTCTCCCCTGTGTCCCCCCTCTCCTTCTCTCTCTGTCCCCCTCTCTGTGTGTCTCTCTCTCCCCCTCTCTCTGTGTCTCTCTCTGTCTCCCCCCCTCCTCTCTCTGTCTCTCTCTCTCTCTCCCTCTGTCCCCTCTCTCCCTCTCTTTGTCCCTCCCTCTCTTTTTGTCTCTTTTCTGTTTCTCTCTGTCTCCTCTCTGTCTCATCTCTCAATCTGTCCCCCCTCTGTGTCCCCCATCTCTCTCTGTCCCCTCTCTCTCTGTCCTCTGTCTCCCCTCTCTCTTTTTCCCCATACCCCTCTCTCTCTCTCCCCGTGTCCCCCTCTCCTTCTCTCTCTCCCTCTCTCTCTGTCTTTCTCCCCTCTCTCTGTGTCCCCTCTCTCTCTCTCTCTCTCTCTCTCTGCCCCCCCCCCCCCCCCCCCCCCAATCTCTTGTTCACAAATTGAGGACAGAAGCGGCTCAGCAACAACTGGACCAGATTATCTTTTATTTCAAATCACACACATACAAGCTCCTCCCTCTCTCTCTCTCTCTCTCTCTCTCTCTGTCACACACACGCGCGCACACACTTTTTCACTCAGAGAGAGAGAGATTTAGAAAGTGGACTCTGCACCAAAGTATGTGTGTCTGTGTAGCATTTGACCACGGAGGACGAGTTACTGGATATACCATATAAACTGTGTGTTTGTGCATACAAGTGTGTGTGTGGAGGATGGAGGCATCAGAAGTTCACGAGGAAGCAAAGGAGAAGAAGAAGATCCACTTTGCTGTCCCTTCCACAGCCCAGACTCAGCTCGACCCGCGCCAGGTGGAGATGGTGGGTGAGACACACACACACACACACACACACACACACACACACACACACACACACACACACACACACACACACCCTTAAAATAAACAGTGAGTGTCTCTTTAAAAAGAGTTCAAATGTTCAATCACCCATTAGTGAGGCCGTGTGTGTGTGTGTGTGTATATACACTCGGTAATCTCTGATTGGACAGTTAACTATCAGCTTGTATAAACATTGCATTCCTGTCTCTGATGTAAACCTGTGTGTGTGTGTGTGTGTGTGTACACAAGTGCAGGGGGGTGTTGACTCATTTACCTCACACACTTCCCCTTTCTCTCTCACATATTTACATCAGAGACTTGTACTTCATTGCAGACAGAATAAACCCGACATATTTCATGTTTTGTTGGTCAACTTCATTTTATTAGTTCATATCCATCCAAGCCCTGTGATGACCTGGCGACTTGTCCAGGGTGAACCCCGCCTTTCGCCCGTAGTCAGCTGGGATAGGCTCCAGCTCGCCTGCAACCCTGTAGAACAGGATAAAGTAGCTAGAGATAATGAGATGAAATGAGATATCCATCCATTCCTGCGTTTCAGGCTGCAACACATTCCATAAAAGTTGTTACAGGGGAAGTTTAGGGCGAGTAATGAAGTAAAACAATTAAATAATGATGTGATGTGAAACAGGTGATTATAATCCTGATTTGGTATAAAATCCGTATACGGGAAAGGCCGAGTGTTTGAGGAGTAAAGACGAGCCGAGGATCTCCAGTTTATCAACAGATGTGTGAGAAAATTATTGAAATGTTTAAAAACAATGTTCCTCAAAGAAAGATGGGAAGGGATTTGGATATTTCACCCTCTACTAAAATATCATTAAACCGTTCAAGGAATCTGGAGGAATTTCGGTGTGTAAAGGGCTCAAGCCTAATCTGAACCCCCGTGATCTCCGATCCCTCACTGCATCAGGAACCGTCATTCATCTACAGCTGATAGAACCACATGGGCTCGGGATTACTCTGGAAAACCTTTATCAAGCTACAATACGGAGTTACATCCACAAACACCAGTTACAACTTTACTGTGCTAAAAGGAAGCCTTATGTTAACTGTGTCCAGAAGCGCCGTCGACTTCTCTGGGCTCGGAGGCGTCTGGGATGGACCATCACACAGTGGGAACGGGTACTGTGGTCAGATGAATCAGTATTCCAGGTCTTTTTTTTTTTTTTTTAAGAAGAAATGGACGCAGTGTGCTCTGAAGATGAAAAAGAACCATCCGGACTGTTCGCAGGAACGAGTCCAAAAGCCAGGGTGTGTCATGGTATGGCGTTGGGTCAGTGCCCTTGGCAAAGGTAGCTTACACTTCTGTGATGGAGCATTAATGCAGAAAAGTCCACTGAGATTTTGGAGCAACATCTGCTGCCTTCAAGACGACGTCTTTTCCAGGGAGATTTCAACAAGACAACACAAAACCACATTCTGCTCACATTATAAAGGCGTGGCTGTGGAAGAAGAGGGCGTGTCCCCTCTGTCCCCAGTAGACAATGTGTGGAGAATTTAGAAATGAATATGACAGTGACGACCCCGAACTGTTCCACACCTTCAGACCTGTTTACAGGAAGAACGGGACAAAAATAACACCTGAGACACTTCATCACTCGGAGTCTTCAGTCCATAAACAGCTTTAAGTGTCGGGAGAAGGAACGGGAACATTATACACATTATAAAGTGGGAAATGATTTACTGTAACAACTAGTTCTGATTTGGGGTTGTAGAGAAGAGGATAAATGGGTTCATTCTACAAAACGACAAAAAAAAGCGATGTTCATTTTTATCCATGTGAGATTGAGATGGAGCTGCGATTTCAGTGACGGACTTTTTTTCACTTCTCTGTAAATGATGTGTGAAACCAAGCGATCATCTCGAACGATTCCTTGGACGGAGTCTACAGAGCTTGTGTGCTGATATTTCTGCAGTTCGATACGCACATCTTCAGGTTCCTCCTGCAATTAGTTCCCATTTAATGGAAGAAAAAATGATCAACATTGTGTCTCTGGCGCGTGTGCAGTGAGTACAGTTAGCTCACTTTGCTAATCCAGTCTGAGAACAAAGCCGAGTGCGTAACACGTAAATCACACAATAGATCAGATTTTTAAACTCATTAATGTGTTACTTAATTTGTGTTGAACTCGTTAGCTTTAGGGATTATTTATAGCTGCTCCTGTTTCTCCTCAGAGCTTTCAAAACAACAGGAGCAGTCGGTACAAACCCACCAGAGACGACTACAAGCAACATGAGTGACTTTCAGCTCTTATCTCCTGTGTGTGTGTGTGTGTGTGTGTGTAGGCCAGGCCATCCTGTGATGTTTTAATTTTAGTCTGTGTGTAAAGTGGGTCAGGTTGGAATGAGGACAGCGACGCTCTCGGCAGAGGAAAGAAAATATTCTCTCTGGAGATTCTAATTAATGTCCGTCCTGATTATAATGATTCATCATCCTGCTCATTACACACTTTTTATATATACACACGTGCACACACACACACACACACACACACACACACACCTAGTGTTTCACAGCGTTACACTCAAATCAGAGCTGGGTTTCAGAAAGTCTCAGGGTTTGGGAGTTTCAGACAGAGGGCTGCCAATCAAGTGTACTCATTAGAATATTAGACCACACCCATATTTAATTTTTATTAATTTGAGTGGTGAATGTATTTATCACAAGTGAATGAAGTGGATGAGTTAAAATATTTTCAACACAAGATAAACTTCATATCTTCTCCCCGCTGTGGAATGTTCTTCATATGGATACATTCACAGAATAAATACGCAAGTTAATCAAAAGAATTTAAATTTTGAAACGGTTCGTCATTTTGACAACGTGCGTTTAGTCAGCGGGAAAACGCCGGGAGTGACGTCATCAGAGTGAAATATCGGAAAATATGTCCTTCAGATCTGTGATGTATTTCGGATGAAAAATGTGAGTTTTTCAACACGAGAAGATAAACTTCAGATCTTCAAGCCAACGTGTGATTTTCTTTTTATTATATCGACACGTTCACAAACAAAGTCCCCAAATTTATCAAAACAACTCACTGATTTCCTCCTGAGTGACAGATAGAGATTTGTGTCCTGGTTTTGGTTGTCCGTGTCCCGGATGGAGCTCGGATGAAGAATCCCAGTGGCGTGTTGCCCACTCGGCTCTGTGTAATAAATGTACGCGGTACTTGCTGCTGGAAGTGTGAGGCGTGATGACGCTGTGGGATTAAGGTTCTGTTTTTGGGTTTCTTTCCATTGACGAGTCGTTTGATGCCATTCAGGACTCATTTGACTCACTGAACTCGAGGACTGATTCATGGAACGAGAGAGGATCGAACCTCAGCCTGTCACTCAACACTAAAGTCTGTAAAAGTCTTTAGTCTCAGATGATCGTCATTAAATCACCATGAGCACAATGACCTGTGAAGATCAATCATGGTTTTCTTCCCTGAATCACTTCACTTTTCACGTCACACGGTGAACTAGAACATCGAACAGTTTATGTTTCTGTTTTTCTTTCCTTTATATTATCCTGAACAGTAACTGCACCTCTCTGTCCTCCCTCGAACGGGGTTCAAAAATCACTCTTTAGATCACTCTGTATTCTCTTCACTTTATTTTATTACTGCATGTTTTGAGGCTTGTGAACAGAATATTTATTCACATCAGGCTCCTTGATCTCTCTCTCTCTCTCTCTCTCTCTCTCTCTCTGATATACACAGATCTCTGTGCATCTCTGTGTGTCTCTCTCTCTCTCTCTCTGTATCTCTGTCTATCTCTCTGTATCTCTGTGTGTCTCTCTCCCTCTCTCTATGTACCTGTCTCTCTCTATGTATCTGTCTCTGTGTGTATCTGTCTCTCTTTCCCTCTCTGTCTCTCTCAATCTCTCTCTCATTGTCTCTCTCAATCTCTCCCCCTCCCTATCTGTCTCTCTCTCGCTGTCTCTCCCTCTCTGTCCGTCTCTGTGTCTCTCTCCCTCTCTGTGTGCCTCTCTCCCCCTCTCTCTCTCTGTATCTCTCTCTTGCTGTGTCTCTCTCCCTTTGTCTGTCTGTGTCTCTCCCTCTCTGTCTGTCTGTCTGTCTCTCTCTCCCTCCCTCTCTCTCCCCCTCTGTGTGTCTCTCTCTCTCTCTCTCTCTCTCTCTCCGTCTCTCCCCTCTTTCATTCCCTCTCTCTGTATCTCTCTGTGCTAAGATCCTGGAAGGCTGCATTGTTTTCAGTTCTTTCCTTTTAATGGCTGATATTCGGCACATCAGTGTGTTTTCTGTAAATTAGCTGCATCTGAGGCTAAATTGGTGTCACATGAGAGTAAAGGGTTAGTGGGCGGAGCTTTTCAAGTCATTTAACACCTCCCACCTCTGACTTCCTGCTTTAAAAGGAAATGCATCAACACAGAGAATCAAAGCCCTGACCCACGGGCTCCGTTACAGAAACTCCCTGTACCGCCGTTACCCAGAATTCCACACGAGGAGAAAATGTCAATTTAATAACATTTCATCGAAACCTTAAATTTAGTTGTGTTTTAAGTTACCTTTACTGAAAGTTTTCAATTCATTAACTATTACCAGTAACTTCAAGACCCTTTACTGGTATTTTTAAGAGTCGTAGTGACTTTAAGTGGCATCTTAAATGCTGTTTTAAAGATGGCTAGATAGATGAGACCGTCATTGTAGTTATTCAACGAACCTTAGTTTGCATTTAACAGCGTTTCATTCTCTTTTACAAGTGACAGAAGGTCATTAATGTTATACTATAAGAATTCTTAAAGTTATAAGTAAATACACTGACATTATTTCATAAACTTTAGGATCCTTTAAGAATATCTTAAATCTGTTCATTTGTTTCGTGCCATACACAGAGTTGCCAGGTCTGTGATTTCCATGCAGAACTATTTCCTTTGACTTGTTTCTGTGGGCGAGCCACACCTCCGAGCCACACCTCCAAGCCACACCTCCAAGCTCCTCTCATTAACTGGGAGTCCGATTATCTTTTGGAGAAATCGTTAAATTGGGAGTTTATAAACATACAAATCAGATCAAATTCTCTGAGGAATTGGTGTAGAATTCCTGATCATTCCAAGATTCTTCTGAAATTGTGTGTATGAGAGAGGAGGAGATGATGATGCAGCAGACAGCGCTGTAGATGGAGTTCATGTTTTGTGGGTTAGGTCACTGTGCAGTGTCACTGTCACGATGCTCTCTGAGGATCAGACCCAGTTAGACACGAACTCTGTCCTTAAGTGATAAAACGATGGATTAGAAATGCTCCAGAAAGAGGACGGATTTTAATTTAATACTTTCTAAATAAATCTCAGTGGAGCGCAGGTCTTAAAGTGGAATTAGATCATGTGTTATTGTAATAAACAGTAAACGGTACGTCCTTATAGAGAATCTTACGCGAGGATGGAGAGGAATTGTTTTCATCCCAAACTATTTCCTGCTCATCCCAAGATCATGATGTCCAAAAATAGATCAATTACACTTTGATTAAAAATCTCCCCGAGCTGGGTGTGATATGGACAAACACAACATGACGTGTTTCACTGCAGTGACTTTGGGTTCGGATGTCGATCATTTTTAACGAACTTGTGGATAAAACTGGCGACGTTTCTGCGCTGTAGACACCGGAGTGTAAAAACTGCCTCCTCAACTCAGTAACTCCGTATCGTTCTGACATCATAAACACGACGGATATCTCGCATGGGGTTAGAAAGAGCTCAGCTCCGGAGTGAGATGATAATCCAAGAAGACAAAACAAATATGGAACTCGAGTTCATTTATTGTTACAGTGGGGCAAAAAAGTATTTAGTCAGTCACCAATTGTGCAAGTTCTCCCACTTAAAAAGATGAGAGAGGCCTGTAATTTTCATCATAGGTACACTTCAACTATGAGAGACAGAATGAGAAAAAAATCCAGAAAATCACACTGTAGAATTTTTAAAGAATTTATTTGCAAATTATGGTGGAAAATAAGTATTTGGTCAATAACAAAAAAGTTCATCTCAATACTTTGTTATATACCCTTTGTTGGCAATGACAGAGGTCAAACGGTTTCTGTAAGTCTTCACAAGGTTTTCACACACTGTTGCTGGTATTCTGGCCCATTCCTCCATGCAGATCTCCTCTAGAGCAGTGATGTTTGGGGCTGTCGCTGGGCAACACGGACTTTCAACTCCCTCCAAAGATTTTCTATGGGGTTGAGATCTGGAGACTGGCTAGGCCACTCCAGGACCTTGAAATGCTTCTTATGAAGCCACTCCTTCGTTGCCCGGGCGGTGTGTTTGGGATCATTGTCATGCTGAAAGACCCAGCCACGTTTCATCTTCAATGCCCTTGCTGATGGAAGGAGGTTTTCACTCAAAATCTCACGATACATGGCCCCATTCATTCTTTCCTTTACACGGATCAGTCGTCCTGGTCCCTTTGCAGAAAAACAGCCCCAAAGCATGATGTTTCCACCCCCATGCTTCACAGTAGGTATGGTGTTCTTTGGATGCAACTCAGCATTCTTTCTCCTCCAAACACGACAAGTTGAGTTTTTACCAAAAAGTTCTATTTTGGTTTCATCTGTCCATATGACATTCTCCCAATCCTCTTCTGGATCATCCAAATGCTCTCTAGCAAACTTCAGACGGGCCTGGACATGTACTGGCTTAAGCAGGGGGACACGTCTGGCACTGCAGGATTTGAGTCCCTGGCGGCGTAGTGTGTTACTGATGGTAGCCTTTGTTACTTTGGTCCCAGCTCTCTGCAGGTCATTCACTAGGTCCCCCCGTGTGGTTCTGGGATTTCTGCTCACCGTTCTTGTGATCATTTTGACCCCACGGGGTGAGATCTTGCGTGGAGCCCCAGATTGAGGGAGATTATCAGTGGTCTTGTATGTCTTCCATTTTCTAATAATTGCTCCTACAGTTGATTTCTTCACACCAAGCTGCTTACCTATTGCAGATTCAGTCTTCCCAGCCTGGTGCAGGTCTACAATTTTGTTTCTGGTGTCCTTTGACAGCTCTTTGGTCTTGGCCATAGTGGAGTTTGGAGTGTGACTGTTTGAGGTTGTGGACAGGTGTCTTTTATACTGATAACGAGTTCAAACAGGTGCCATTAATACAGGTAACGAGTGGAGGACAGAGGAGCCTCTTAAAGAAGTTGTTACAGGTCTGTGAGAGCCAGAAATCTTGCTTGTTTGTAGGTGACCAAATACTTATTTTACCGAGGAATTTACCAATTAATTCATTAAAAATCCTACAGTGTGATTTCCTGGATTCTTTCCCCCCATTCTGTCTCTCATAGTTGAAGTGTAGCTATGATGAAAATTACAGGCCTCTCTCATCTTTTTAAGTGGGAGAACTTGCACAATTGGTGGCTGACTAAATACTTTTTTGCCCCACTGTATATAGAAGTGACCTGAACAGACGCAGGATGTAGCACCTGAAGCTCGCACTCGTTTTCTCTGCAGTCTATCAAAAGACATTCAAATAGAAATGACCTGCTGAAACTCTACAGAAACATAATGTCAAAACGGTCACCTGAATTATTCATTGAGTTATCGATTTGATTATTACATTAAATATGAATCTTCGTTTCTGTAACGAATTAAAATTCCCATGCTAAGCAGGCGTTAACAAAACAGATTTACTGTAACTAGTAGATTTATATTTAATATATTAAAGCAAAAGTCTCGAGACTGAGCGTGCACTAATGTAGGGATCCAGGAGGTGGGCGTCGCCCTGGATGGACCTGAAATGCGAAATACAGAAGAAGAACGCTGTAAAACTACTGGCACAGACTCCAGAGTGTCGTCATCACCTTCCAGCAACGGCATTAAACTCACTCACACTCCTCTTCTCTTGAGGTAGCCATGTTGCCAACTGCCCCACCCACCTTTTCTGTTTTTGTTTTTATCTTCTTTGTGGGTTGGCTTACTTTCAGACCACACCCTTTACCACTTCCGGTAGGTCAGGAGGGGCATCACGATAAAGTCGTAGTGTGCACATGTTCAGCAGAAGATTGTGTGCACTTTGGAGACACCCATGTGCACATCTGCATCTGTGGAAATATCCGTCGGCCTTAAAGTGCACATCACGGGTAAATTCAGGAGCAAGCTCACTGTAATTCTCCTATTTTATATTAAACTTTGGTCAAATATCTGTAACATTCTGCATTCTCTGCATTTTTTTACCTTGCACAATACCAGAAAAATTCAGTTGAAATCAAGCCATTTGAGGCGAATTGGTCCGCCTCTGAACAAACTCGGCATTTGGATTCCCCGGCAAACATTGATTTTCGTGACGTCGCGTGCGGGACTCCTCCCTCTGAATCCTACGTCAGCACTGGTTTGTTTATGAGAAAACGACCTGGTGGTTTTCTGCAAATTTCTTCAACGTTATCGCGTAATTATTAAAATGGTTAACAGATGTATCGTAGGAGGGTGTAGCAACACCAATCATGATGGGATTAGTACTCATCGTTCCCCACAAGACCGGACAATGAGAGAGAAATGGGAGCGCTTGGTCTACACAGGCTGTGCACTGAAACCACGCAAAGCTCGCGCAGCCTGCTGGCGCTTCCGCAGGTGACATCACGAATTTGGCTCCAGACTCCCTTGGGGTTTTTCCAGACGTGGTTTTTTTTTTTTCTACTGTAGACAGATGGCCCTGTGCAAAATTACCCTTCTGGATGAGTGTGTAAAGGGACATACTTTTCATATAAAAAAAAAAAAAACGAAATTGGTCCAGAATATGCCCTTTAAAGCAGCGGTCCGCAACCACCGGTCCGCGGACCGGTACCGGTCCGCGAGACATTCCGAACCGGGTCGTGACATTGGGGGGAAATGCCAAAAAAAGGGGGGGATTTTTTATATATAAAAGAGAGAGAGAGAGGTGTAAATAAAACATGGGTTCATTTCACGTTAGATAAGTATGCGTGGACGCTGCATAGCCTATTGCATTCGGAGGCCGATAGCACATTTTATTTTTTTCAATCATGATGACTGTCTGACCCGCCCTCAACACGTAGGCTATTTTCCCACAGCGCTGCCTCAGATCAGCTCAGTTCTCATGGTCAGCGACAGTGTATATTAGCTACAATGAGCAAGAAGCAGCAAACATCCTTAGAAAGTTTCTTTGGTTTGGGTAAGGGTGAAAAGAGGTCCAGCATCGATGACGATGACAATAATGATCCCGGAAGCAACCCAAAGAAAAAGAAGGGATCTTTCAATAGGAGATATGATGATTCCTACCTAAAATTCGGCTTTACACAGACCGGTGACTCGCATGCTCCTAATCCGTTGTGTGTGGTGTGCGGGGACAAGCTGTCGAATGAGTCTATGAAGCCATCAAAGCTCATTCGACACCTTGAAACTAAACACCCCACACTTAAAAATAAACCTCTTGAATTCTTTGAGCGCAAAAAGCAAGAGCAAGATTCACAAAAACTCATGCTAAAGACAACTACTTCTGTGAACGTGGCTTTGCTAAGAGCCTCGTACAGAGTGGCGTGTCAAATAGCTAAGTCAAAGAAACCATTCACTATTGGAGAAGAGCTAATTCTGCCTTCTGCCCAAGACATGTGCGACGAAGTGCTTGGGGAGGCAGCAGCCAAAAAGATAGGCTCGGTACCTCTTTCTGCCAGTACTGTGCAGAGGCGCATTAATGATATAGCGGAGGATATTGAGGCGCAGTTGTTGCAGAGGCTAAAAGGGTCGCCGTGGTTTGCAATTCAGGTAGACGAGTCCACTGATGTGGAAAACAGGGCAATACTTCTCGTTTTCGTGCGGTACATTTTTGAGGAGGATGTTGAGGAGGATCTGTTGTGTGTGCTCTCCCTTCCAACAAACACCACAGGTGCAGAGTTGTTTCGGGCGTTGGATGGTTACGTGTCAGGGAAATTAGACTGGTCCTTCTGCATCGGTGTATGTACTGATGGGGCTGCGGCGATGACTGGGCGGCTGTCTGGTTTCACTGCGAGGCTGAGCGAGGTTGCACCTGACTGCGAACACACACACTGTGTCATTCACAGAGAAATGCTGGCCAGCCGTAAATTGTCACCGGAGTTGAATGCTGTATTGAACGATGTCGTTAAAATGGTCAACTTCATCAAAGCACACGCACTCAACACCCGGTTGTTTGAGCAGCTCTGCGAAGAAATGAATGCAGAGCACAAACGCCTTCTCTTGCACGCAGAGGTCAGGTGGCTGTCGAGGGGGAAGTCACTGGCCAGAGTGTTCGAGTTGAGAGAGCCTCTGCAGGCATTTCTGGCAGGAAAACAGTCTGATCTGGCTGCGCATTTCAGTGATGAACACTGGGTGTCAAAACTCGCCTACCTCTGTGACATTTTTGCTTTGCTTAATGAGCTCAACCTGACACTTCAGGGGAGAATGACGACTGTCTTTAAAGTAGCAGACAAAGTCGCTGCATTTAAAGCAAAGCTGGATCAGTGGGGGCGTCGCGTAGACAAGGGTGTATTTGACATGTTTCATTTATTAGTGGGGCTATTGGGGGAAACGGAGCCAGCGCCAGCTCTATCACAGTTGGTTCGTGACCATCTCGTTGGGCTGTCGAAAGAATTCGACCGCTACTTCCCAGCCTCCCGAGATCCGCGTGATAAGAATGAATGGATCCGCAATCCATTTGCAAGAATTCCTGACCACCTGTCCGTTCAGGAGGAAGCGCAGCTGATCGAGCTGGCAAATGACGGTGGTCTTAAGACTAAATTTGACCAAACAAACTCTCTGTCTGCGTTCTGGGTAAACGCCAAATGGGAATATCCGGAAATAGCCGTAAAAGCGCTCAAAACGTTGCTGCCCTTCCCAACTACTTTGCGAGGCCGGGTTTTCCGCAATGACAGTGACCAAAACAAAACTGAGAAACCGATTGGATATTTCAAATACATTAAGAGTGTCACTGTCCAACATCACCCCCAGATGGGACATTCTAGCTGCAGGGAAACAAGCACAGGGCTCACATTAAAATTTAATCGGCTTATGCCATAATAAAATTAGGCCTTTAATTTGTTTCAGCACCTATTCCTATTGTGTTGTGCATGTTGTTTTCATGTTCCTAGTTCAATTTTGTTGTTCAAGTTTATGTTCCTGATTCAGTTTTACTTACTGTTCATAGCTGAAGTTCGCTACTTTTAACGCATGCACAACACCAGATATGGAACCAAAACGATCACCAAAATTGTCCTCCAATTCAAATAATCAATTATTCTAATTTGTAAAAGCGTCAGCTAAATGCATTCTCCCAGTATCTGCTAAACGTAGACACCCCGCCCCCCAGCTCGCGCGTGTGAGACCACGCCCCCCCCCCCCCCCCCCCCCACACACACACACACACACCGGGCCGCAGCAAAACAATGCTGAACCAAACCGGTCCCTAGTGCTGAAAAGGTTGGGGACCCCTGCTTTAAAGGGGCGGCTCACTCTTCCCAGAATCCTCTGCGCCAAGCAACAAGTCTCCGTTTTTGCATCCACGGATAATCAACTGTTTTAAAAACAATCTGCAATAATGTAGCGACGTCCTCGGCCATCAATCGTGACTTGTAACGTGAAACTGAAGCTATTTTGTCAAAATAGTTCTATTTTAAACTCTCGAACACTCTGTTCTGATTTCGTTTGATTATTCTGTTGTAATGGACCAGAACGGGTCTCGGCCATCTCTCAGGCAGCCGCGGAGGAAAGACCGTATCAGGTGTATTTTACTCAGACTCTACCCGTATGACACGCAGATGAAGAAAAAGTTTGAGATGGATTTCAAAGGCATCACTAACAGCAAGTTTGCAGAGGTTTTGCTCCACGGAAAGCGAACAGATTAGTGATCACATGACAGCAAACTGGCTTGTGGGACGCGTGAGGAGTCGCCCCTTTAACTCGCCTCAACTCGGATCCTTACAGCTGATGGCGAATGGCTTTTTGCTGAAAGACGGATGAGCACAAATTTGACCTTGAGGTAAATTAGATTTTAAGTGAGTTTTAAAAAGCAATAGAAAATAATCCCATGGCATTTGAGATGCGTAAGGAGTCAAGTGGGCGGCACGGTGGTGTAGTGGTTGGCACTGTTGCCTCACTGCAAGAAGGTTCTGGGTTTGAGCCCAGCGGCCGATGGGGGTCTTTCTGTGTGGAGTTTTCAGGTTCTCCTCGTGTCTGTGTGGGTTTCCTCTGGGTGCTCCGCTTTCCCCCACAGGTTAGGCTAACTGGCTACTCTAAATTACCCTACTGCTGCAATTCTGGCCAAATCAACCAAACATGGTTCTCCTCAAGCCCGGATTGGGTTTGGCAGTGATGACGATGGAGTCAAGTGAAGGTCACAATAAAAATGTAAAGGAAAAAAAGTGGTTTTTTTTTTCTTTTGTAAATCTGCTTGAGTGAGTGTAACGCTGGAGTAAAGTACAAATCTTCCGAATAATACTTTGATAACATAAAGTTCAGTGAAGTATTGATTCAGTGCAGTCATCGTTATAGAGAGGATATTGGGTTAACTCATGATTTGTTTTTTGTTGTTATTGTTGTAGATACGCAGACGGAGGCCAACGCCTGCCACACTGTTTCGAGTCGCTGACCAGCCGTGTCCAGAGGACGACTACACCACGGGTCAGGTAGGACAGCACCCCCTGCTGTTCAGGAGGATAAACTACATTCTCACTCCACAGCTCTGCCTCATCCAGTAATCAGAATAAAGTCTGTCAAGTCTGTTCTCACATACGAGGAATTTACCTTCGTGTTTGGTGCTTTAGAGTTAAGATAAAAAAAAATTAAGCAAAGAGGCAAAAGTAGAAATATAAATAGAAATATAGCTGCAAGTGGTGATGGGGGTGGCAGAGCTCCTCCTGAAGTCTACAATCATTTCCACTGTCTTCAAGCATCATCAGAGATGAGTCCAGTGAGGGTGGTGTCATCTGAGAACTTTAGGAGCTTGACAGACTGATGCCTGGAGGTGCAGCTGTTGGTGTAGAGGAGAGGGGACGTAGCCTTGGGGGGGATCCAGTGCTGATGGTTTGGGAGCCAGAGACGTGTTTCCCCAGCTTCACATGCTGCTTCCTGTCAGACAGGAAGTCAGTGATCCACCTGCAGGTGGAGTCAGGCACGGTCAGCTGGGAGAGCTTGTCCTGCAGAAGAGTCGGGATGATCATGTTGAAGGCAGAACTGAAATCCACCAACAGGATCCTAGAGTCGGTTCCTGGGGAGTCCAGGTGCTGGAGGATGAAGTGAAGAGCCGTGTTGACTGCATCGTCTGCAGATCTGTTGGGTCTGTAGGTGAACTGCACGGGGTCCAGGAGCGGGTCAGTGATGGCTTTAAGATGAGAAAGCACAAAGCGCTCTAAGGATTTCATAACCACAGAAGTCAGAGTGATGGGTCTGTCGTCATTTAATCCTGTAATCCTTGGCTTTTGGGGGCGGGGCTAATGATGGAGGCCTTGAAGCAGGCTGGAACGAGCAGGCATGTCCTCTCTTTTCCTCTTATCCATAAATCTGCAAGAATCAAAGAAAATTCAGCAACTTTGATAACATCTTAACTAACTCTTTAAAGGGGAACTGAAGTCATTTGTAAACTTGCTTTATTTCTTAATTAGCGTGTTATTCAATGACGTTTTGGGTTTTAGTAACCTTATATCGTGACTTGTATTGGCAACTAATCGCAATTAAATATTATACTTATCGGCCTATTCGGTGTTTAGCCGTGTTGAATTTAGTTCGTTTGGTCCACAGCAGGCGTCGCTTATCCGCGCGATCTTCACGAGACTTGTGCGAGACTTCGAAACGTGAAGCGTCAGCCAGGTGTCAGTGCCGCCATTTTGAAAACTCTTTTCCAAACTAAATATTGCACAAAAATGAATTTAAACGATGATTACTGTCTATTTTTTTTCAAACTTTCCCAATTGCTCTCAAAACAAACAAAACCTCCGGCTTGATTACATCAGCATTCGAAAGAGGGCGCGCGCATCTTTTGACAGCGTTGGCAGATGTTGGTCACTTTGAGTTCCGCTGTACATTTTACTTCCGTCCTACGATGTCTCTCACAGGTCTCAACGAATCTCGTTTACAGCCATTGCTTTGACATATGGACTGATATATTACAGAGCACATTTCACGCACTCATAACTCGCTATAGCAGCGACAAAATAGCGATCAAACATGCATTCCTATATTTAATGAAATGAGAAATAGAATTTTGATGATAAATTTGCCTTCAGTTCTCCTTTAAAGAGCTTGTTGATGTCCCTCTCCAGAATGGAGAGAGTTGAGGCTGTGGTGGGGGAGGGGGGCCTCTAGGGTGAGAGGTTATAGAGAGGCCCCAGCAGCGGTGGGGATGGAGGGCAGGAGCTGGATTGTGGAGTCACGGGGATGTTATCAGGACAGTCCCATTGTCTTTCAAAGTGACGGTTGGTTGGTCAGGCGCAGGTTGTTAACAGAGTGGGGGGCTGAAGGTTTGTAGTTGATCTGTCTGAGCCCTTCCTTTCCAGACAGGTGCAGAGTCATTGGCTGAGAACTGGTGTCAGAGTTTCTCAAGCCCACTTTACACAGGGACGGTCTGAAACAAAAACGCAGAAGTCCGTTTTCGTTCTCACTTTTTTCTGCGTCTACACGACCGTTTTCAAGGAGGAAATCTGCGTCTATACGGTGGCGCATAAATGTGTGGAATTCAATTGGATGTGCATGCCAGGCGGCTAGGTGGTGCTGTGAAAGACCTCCGCTATGTCTGCACGCATGCGCAACGTCTTCCGTCTTGTCTGATCTGCACATCTGCGCCGCGAAAACTTTGACTACTCTGGCTATGGTAAGTAAGAAAGTAAGTAAAAAAGTAAGAGCATACTATACCCGCCTCTGTTCATTAACGGTATATGTGCAGATTCGGTATAGATGTTCGAAGGACTCCTGGACGTTTATTAAAGCTGCCAGAGCAGCTTGAAGGTCCGTTGGATCGATGTAATCAGACATGCTCTTACTTTTTTACTTACTTTCTTACTTCCCGGGCTGGCATGTACAGTATATGACATATGTATGACGTAAACGCGTACCCGACGTGAGCAGATCCGAGCAGAGTTTTGCGTATTGGGTAGTTTAGACGGATATGCAACGGGGGCTGTTTTTAACTTAAACACTCTGGAAGGCGTTTTCAATTTTTTCCGTTTTTCAGCCTCGGAAACGCCGTCCCCGTGTAGACGAAAGGCACTTCCGATAAAATATTTAGTCGTTTTTACCCGACAGCGTCCTCGTGTAAACGGGCCCACAGAGTGCAGGTGTTTTAGCTTCTCTCACCGCCTTGCTAAACTCTTTAAACCTGTCCCTGTCTCCACTTCTGAACGCTTCTTCCTTTTGCGCTCTTAGCTGTCTGAGCTGATCTGTGATCCAGGGTTTGTCATTACTGTAACTCGCCCTGGTTCGTGATGGAACACAGTAGTCCTCACAGAAGCTGGTGTCGGACGTCACAGCCTCTGTGAACTCATCCACACTGTTGGTCGCAGTCCTGAACACATCCCAGTGTGTACAGTCCAAGCATGCCTGAAGGCTCTCCACAGCTTCATCTTTGATGTCCTCACTACAGGTTTCCTCAGCTTTAATTTCTGTCTGTGCAGGAATCAGGTGGACCATGACGTGGCCAGTGCAGTGCGGGGGATGGGGTGAAGGGCACTGCTGACTGGAGTATAACTGTATGAGCTGACTGTATGAGCTGACTGGTCGGGCATTTAATAAACTGTTTGGGTAGTTTGTGGCTGAGGGTACCTTTGTTAAAGTCACAGAGGACAATAATTATAGAGTCCAGGTTCGTCTGCTCCACACCCAGCATCTGATCACCAGCATGCGCTGTGTGTTCTGCCTGCTGGTCTGCGGTGGAATGTAAACACCGACCAGAATAAATGAAGTGAGCTCACAGGGGGAGCAGAAGGTTTACAGTTAATGATAAATGGTTCCAGGTCAGGAGAACAGTGCTGCAAGATCACTGACGCATCGCTGCACCAGCCGCTGTTTACATCAAAACAGATTCTGCCGCCTTTCATTTTACCGGAGAGATCCGTGTTACGGTCCGCTCTGAAAAGGTGGAAGCCGGCCAGCTGCAGCGCTGAGTCTGGTACGAGTCCGTACAGCCGCGTCTCCGTGAAATATAAAACGAAAGATGAGTGAAAGTCCCTGTTTCTCCCCACCAGCAGCTGGAGTTCGTCCAGTTTGTTGCACAATGAGCACACACTGGAGAGAAATATCGCAGGTAGCGGAGTGCGAAGTCCACGCCGGCGGAGGTGCACCAGCGCACTTCCCTCTCCTCCGCCGTCTCACTGAGTGAGCAGTGGTGAGCACACCTTTGACCAGAATGTCCAGTAATTTCACAGGTGACACCAGAACAGTTGGTGGTAATTCTGCTGCAGTTGTTCCCCTGATGTTCAAGAGCTCTGGTGAAGGAGATTCGAGCATCATAGCAGTGAACTGAGTTTACAAACAAAATAAGAGAAGAAAATGTGCACCAACACACCAAGACAGCCATCTGCGGCACCATCGTGGTGATGTACGTCACTGAGATGAATAATCACTCCCATTATGCACAGGAAGTTCATACATGAAAGAGACATATAGTTTAATATACTTATAAAATGTTTTCATATAAATCTATAGTTTACAATAGTGATGCATCAACACCCCCCCCCTTTCAGTACAAATACCTGTGTGTGTGTGTGTGTGTGTGTGTGTGTGTGTGTGTGTGTGTGTGGTACTGATACAGGAGTCCGAATGAATTAGCAACGTAACCATTTGCCCAGTTCATGATTCAGTTCGATTCATGATATTTTGGGGGGGAAAAAATTAAATGATTAAAAATTTATTACCAAAAAATGCAACATTTTTATTTTCCTATTCTCTATCAGCGTAAATATTCATTTTGTTAAATTAAAAAAAAAACTTTTCATTTTCTAATAACCAGCAATAATTATTTACCCACATTTGTAAAGGTTGGAGTAAAATATAAAGGCCTATTAACTAAAATATTCCTTTGATTTAAAAAAAATTAATAAAGTTCTTAATAAACTTTATTCTGCCTCATTTTGCTTCTCCTTTCTTTCTTTCAGCAGGCTGTAAAAAGAGCGAGTGGTGATTTGTTGTTAAATCTATTTGTACAGAAAAGCAGCAGCTTTTTCACATTTCAGCTCCATTTTTGCGGAATTAGAGCTGCGTTACTTCCACCTACAGTGAAGTCACATGCATTCCTGCTATTGTACATTACTGCGCCCTCTGCTGCCTAAACAACACAATTACAGCTAGAAAAAAAGGTGTTTTTTTTTATTTCATCGATTTGAATCATCATAAATTGATATATGGTTACATGACGAGTATTAATGAATCATATTTTTTTAAGTTCACGAGCACGGTATCAGACGGATATGTAATACCAGTATCGATGCATCCCTCGTTTACACAGTATAGAAACGCTGTGAGTGCAGCAGTGCCTTCTGGGTAAAGTGTGCTCCTGAAGTTGACTGAATCATCAGCTAACCCACATCTAACAAAATAATAGTTGTATTAAAGTGGATTAAGGTGGTTGACGGAACTCGCCTGGAAAAATCCACAACCCCAGAGGAGCGGTGTGTGTAATGGTGCTCATCTCCTGACTCCCTACACAACCATCTGAGTCAGGGATTTGGATTCTGGGATGTCCGGCGTGTCCGAGGTCCTGTTCACAGCGGACAGTAACGCGTGTCCTGGGCGATGGGATGGTGGGGATCAGTGCTGAGTGCAGGTGTGAATGGGTCCCAGTGTGTCTCAGAGACGATCACTCGGACCATGTTCGGAGGAGGTCTGGGACGCCTGTGGCCGCATCACACCTGTAGTGCGAACGTGAACACGTCTCTGTGTACGGGTCAGCAACGACGGACCGACTGATCCCCTGCGGCATCGCTCTCACTGGGAAATAAATCCCCACCATGCTGCTTTTTATAGCTTCACTCATCATCTCATCCATTTATACACTTCATTAACAGAACACACACACACACACACACACTAAATGTTTAATAAATACACCAGTATAAATATGATTTATTAATTTTATGAACAGAAACTGATTTGTTTGGTGTTTCAGTGGGTGGTGGGTGAGAACGGAGTCCTGAGACCAAAGCGCATCAATCCCAACGTCTACCAGCCTCCTTCACTGAAAGGTAGACGTGTGTGTGTTCGTTCCTCATTGTACATCTTCCGTTTCACCAGACTTTGCTGTGCTGATTGTAGTGTTTACACACACACACACACACACACACACACACGCCCCAGTCATGTCCTCCATTTTTACTGTTTGATGTGTCGGATTAGTGCCAGATGTGATGGGCGTGTCCCTGTGCTGGATTTTACAGGATTATAACTAACACACGCACAATTTCTCACTCAACCCCCATGTTCATGTTCACACTAACACACACCCCAGTCACTAATGATGTCACTTTTGTGGGCGTGTCTCACCTGCTCTTGATATCACTGCAAGTCAAACTAAGAAATGATCAAAGCTGCGACAGAAATGAACAACACTCCATTTAACATGAACTTCTTTCTAAATGCATATCTTCTACACACACACACAGTGAGAATTGGGTGAAGGACACACACTTGACCGTGACTTTGACGCAGTGAGCTGCTGCTGTTTATCTCAAATTTGTTGAATAAAGAACGATAAAGAACGATAAAGCTCAATCAGCTTCAGACTCCGCCCACATCTGCAATATCATCTGGTGTGTTTGTGGAAAAATGTGTATCAGTGACGTGTGTGTGTGTGTGTGTGTGTGTGTGTGATCGTTACATCCAGGTTACAGCGTTGACGTGTGTGAGAGCTCTGATGTTATGACTCATTTCATCTGTCTGTCATTTTTATCTTCATGATTGATTGATTATTATTTACCTGCTGTGTGAATGCGTACATGTGTGTGTTTTCCTCTATCATATACACCAGCACTTCCCTTATATACTGAGTTTCCCTGAATGCCTGTTTTTGCCCCTGTGTTCCTTTGTCTGTCCATTTGTGTGTGTGTGTGTGTGTGTGTGTGTGTGTGTGTGTGTAGCTGTTCAGCAGATGGCTGAGGCTCACATGCAGAAGTTGGGTGTTTTTCCTCACATGGAGGAGGACGGAGAGGATGAAGAGCGAGTGTTAAGGTTTACTACCGGTAAAACACACACGCACTTGTAGTTGTATGAGGATGATGTGTCTGTCAGCATGGCACCCGGACGGTGCACCAAGTGCCTGATTGATGTTGGAGTATTTTGTTCTTGCACTGTGTGTGTGTGTGTGTGTGTGTGTGTGTGTGTGTTAGAAATGAAACATGGTGGTGTTCCAGGCCCTTTATAATAACAGACTGATGATCTTTAAAAATCTGTCTTGGTTTTGTTCTGATCAGATTCACAGACAGAGACGAGCTCGAGTGACGACCCGAGTAAACCACTGAGCAGCACCAGAACTGACGAGGAGGAGGAAGTGAAGGAGGAGGAAGAGGAAACAGCAGATGAGAAAGATGGAGCAACAGACGGATGAAAAAGGAACCACAGAGGAGACGATTGAGTTTAAACCGAATCAAGCAAAGGGAGGAAAAGAAGTGTGTGGGGGTGTATTTTGTGGGGGGGGGGGGTGCGTGCGTGTGTGCTTTTCCTCTGAATAAGCTCTCTTTACCAATTCCCACGTCCAGTCCATTTATACATATATGCAGTGTGCGCACACACACACGCGCACAAAAGACTAGGTCATAGATCAAAATATAAATAACTACAAATATTTTGGAAAATATGTAAGTTATTAAATAATTAGGTAATAAAGTGAGATTGTGTGTATGAGTATTAGAATATTATTCTCACCACTGTACAAGTCCACACCCAGTCAAATATTTTTGTCTCATTTGTTGAACTATTCTTTATCTACTTTAAGGACTTGTGTGAAAGTCTGATGATGCTTTCAATCATATTTATGCAAATCTGTAAAATATAAATGGACATAGAAAATTCAAAAGGGTTCACAAACTTTCGAGCACCCCTGTATGTTCTTAGAGTATCCTTGTTTTTGATATAAAGTCTGTTACATTCTGATCAGATGAATGAACTCGCTTTATGGTACGGATTTGCATGTCGTTGCCACTTGGCAACATTTACATTTTAACATTTTACAAAAGTCGCATTCCATCTGAGCTTGTTTTATTGGTCAAAATTAAATGTTAACTTCCCACAGATCGTGCGTTAGTTTTTTCTTGAAGGACTTTTGTTGAAATACTGCGTAACGCTTCAGTTTCTGACCGCGCTCCGGTGACGACCGCGACGGCATCAAGCATCTGATGAAAAGGGAAGCGCTGCCAGCGTTTCCAGGTCATGTGACCTGACAATAATGTTTCATAGCTAAAGAAAGATTCACATGTTCACAAAAAAATAGTAAAATGTCGGTTTTCTGCTACTGCTGATTAGAAGAATGAGAAACTGATTGTTGCCACGCGGCAGCATCATGCAGGAGAGGGTCAGGAATTTAACCTCATGATTGCTCCATCAACATCACACACATCAAACTGGGAGAAGTTTACCAAAAATCATTTATTTAATGTAAAATGTGTGTAATTGAGTTCATATTGAACATTATCAATTAAACACACAGGAAATGTATTATTACTGTACATGGAAAAAAAAACAGTGCTGAGTTTCCTAAAAGCATCACAGCACAAAGATCATTAAATGGGCGAGCAAGCAGCACAATGAACTCTCTCTCCTAGTTAAGATGCTCTTAGTGCTAAGAGGCTTTTGGGAAACCCACCACAGCTCTGTGCAAAAGTCTGCGGCACGTGCAAAGAAATGCTGTAGAGCAAAAACGGCTTAAAAATAATGAAATGTTTCAACATTAAAAAAAATACTATAAACAGTAATCAGTGAGCCGTAATAAATGAAACAGAGTCAGTATTTGGTGTGAGACGACACTTTGCTTTAAAAAAAAAAAAACTATCCGTCTGAGGTCCAGTGAGTGCAGTTTTATGTGGAAATGATCTGTAGGTTTTCCTGAGCATCTTACAGAACCAGCCACAGTTCTTCTGGACACTTTGACTGTCACACTCACTTCTTCAGTTTACACCAAAACCCAGCAGCCTTCATTATGTTTTCTTTTTTCATCTGAAAAGTGTCTCTGATGGAATACGCTGCTCAGATACAAACTTTTTTCTGTAACATTTAATTTTGTGCTGGAAAAAATACAAATGTTGGAACTCTAAAATGTTTTTGTAATGTTTTGACTTGATAATGTAGAAATCATAAAATGGAAATCTATAACAAAGTTTGGATGGAAAATACAGGGGGGGGTGAAGACTTTTGCACAGTACTGTATCTCGGCTATGTTGTACTAACTCATTCCCGCGGAATCTGTTTGTTCCCTCACTGGAGTTAAATCGTGACCCACCTTTAAAACAAGGGAATTAATTATTAAAATGTGGCCATGATGGATATATATTCATGTTATGGGCGGGGCTCCGTACAGTCCGGGATAAAACAAACACCGCCATTCGAACCGCGCCGATCTCCTCAACCCCCGAGTTCAGAGAGTGACGTCAGATCAACATGGTCGCTCACAGCGTCAGCAGTAATACACCGTACACACACACACACACTGACCTGTTAGAGCTATAACACTATAAATCTATAATCTGTGTTCTGAGGTAAATCTACAGCACGCAGCTCCGTTAGCGGTTAGCTCACTGCTAACTAACAATAAACATGGAAGAGTCTGTGCTTTCTCCTGCTTTGTAGCTCGAGGTGGAAGATGATTCTGCAGCCTTCCTCCTTAAATCAAAGACTGTTCGAGCAAGAAACAGCCCTAAGTCTCTGAACACGTGTGTGTGTGTGTTTGGCTTATATCTGTATGATATACAGTTGTTTCCTGGATGTTCAGGTGCTGATTGTGTGTCGTGTTCTAGAGATTAAAGAACAAAACCCAGATTGTTCTTTAATCAGCTTCTTTATGAAGACTGTGATGTTTTCAGGTCGAATGCTGACAAGACAAACCTCGACAGATTGCTGAGGTTGCGGAAGAGAGGAGCCTGCGTTATTCTACCAAAGAAGACCAGAGAAGAACGATCTGAAAACTTGTTGGGTTTTGGGTTGAATCCCTTTCACTGATCATTGGACTTTCCATAAATGCCGATTTGTATTCAAATGCTTGAAAGGACTTTGCCCGTCGTACCTCAGGAACATGCTCACCTGTAATTCTGAAGGACGTGAGTACACCACAAGAAACGAATCTAACGTCCACATGGTCGAGATATCATCCCAGTCTGGTTATAGATCCTTCAGATATTCTGCTGCTAAATCATTTAGCAGTCTGGATTTGATAGTTATAAACTCTGTGTGTTCAATCGTTTTGCTCAAACTATTGATTATGTAACTCTAAATTTCCTTAATTTCCTTCAGGATTAATAAAGTATCTATCTATCTAAAAATATTCAAGATTAACTCTAAATTGTCCAATGTACTTACAGACCCGTTGCAACAAGGTAGGCAGACTTGGCAATTGCCTAGGGCCCCAGCCCTCGAAGGGCCCCCGCTGCCGAACGACTGGTTATGTGTTCAATAGCAATGACAACTTTTTGAGCGCGGCAGCGCAGCGCCTAATGATGCTTGTTGAAATACCCAAGTTCCAAGGGGGGCCCCTAATGCACAACAGCGCCTCCCTACATGCTTTGGCCGAAAAGTGCAATGACAGTCTGTTGTCAACCCCTCAGTGCCCATCTCCGTCCGGTCAAGTGGTTGCAGAGCTCCGCGGCAAAAAAAAACACAAAATCAAATATGAAGCGAAATTATCCCTCAGGGAGCCAGAAGAGAGAGAAGAAAAGGGAAGAGGAAGACAGAAAAAAACAAGACACTGGTAAGTGAGAATGTACACACTCATTAATACCAAGCGGGTCAACAAGCAAATTTGGTAGCTAGCTTACGTTAAAGTGCTGATGACACGAACATGACTCTATGCAATTTCTTAAATAAACTATACAACATGGCAAACATGTTAGATTTCTGTTATAATTACGTGAAAAGAAGCTGTTGTTACGCGAATATCCAACTTTTAATTGCACAGCGCAAGAAAACTGGGTCCGTGGCTTGCGGCCATGTTGTGACGTCAGCGGGAGAACACGCTGCGGTTCACTGGCTGTTCTACTCTGGTTCTACTCAATGGAAATGGCGCATGAAAATGCCGGTGAACTCTCTAGTGCTAGCTCTTCCTCTTCTGGGAGTCTAGAATTGTGTTGATCTCTTCCGAATAGAATCTATGATAGCCTACCCTCTTTACCCTTTGCCTCTCGTTGCTAGGCGGCAGTTACATGAAAGCCGCAAGCTTTCACAAGCAAATACATGACTGATATCACGCCGACTTTATGATTACATTTATGATTATCATGTAGAATCTATAGCTCTACGTACCTTTATCTTATGTCGTTTCACAACACATGTTCTGACAGGAGGACTGTCTTTGGATCTGGCATAGCTACTAGTAGACCCCCTCCGGAATACTGGCAGTGTTGCCAGATTGGGAGGAATCCCGCCCAGTTGGGCGGTTTCAAGTGCATTTTGGTGGGTTTTGAACATATTTTGGGCTGGAAAACTTCAGCAGTATCTGGCAACACTGTGTAGGCACTGCTGATGGTAGCAGCACACGTTTGTGCTGAACTGAACACCCAAGAGATTCTTTTAAGCTGGGAAGGGTGTCAAAACAATCCAAATCGAAGTGTTCAGAGCACAGGACGGATGTTGGTGAGGGCTCCCACTTGTCACGAGTGCGCCTGACTTGCTTCACCCACTTCGCATGCAGCTCGGGATCTCTGGGAAACTTGAATAAACTTACCCCATCCTTGTGGGTTTTGGAGCAAAAGCCGGCAACACAACGCAAAGGCATAATAACTTATATATATATATAAATGTATAATAATAATACTAATAATGACAAACTGAACACCTGTCGCATCAACAACAAACTGGTAAGTGAGGAGGAAGGTTCTTTCGCTGTTGTCATATAGCTCCTCCTCCTCTTTCGTCTCCTGGGTGCTGCAGCCCCGTCAAATTTGCCCAAATAGCCGCATTTTTTTATCATAACTTGTAAAATAGGCGCCTTCGTGAATTAATATATGGATCATCAGGAATCACTTTTTATGTTATAAAACATCGCCAAAGATGTCAAAAACGTGTCATCAGCACTTCAATGGTAGTTATCTTGTAGACAGTGTTTATAACAGTGATGTAAACGTTGTCATGCACAACAGGCTTACAAACTTGCAAGGACTGGCTAAAAATTCTAATATGTGCCACACAAATAGGTGAAAGACTGTCAACTTCTCCCAGATTAACTTATTGTGTTTATCAAAATGTCATAGTCAGAGTTAGTTTCAGCGAGCTGCATGGCTTTGAATGAATGAATGAATGAATGAATGAATTTATTTATTTCGAACATGTATAAAAATGTATGTAACTATTTATACATACAAAAGAAAGAAAATGAAAAAAGTGACAAAAAAAGAATAAATAAAATAATATAAAGAGCTAATACATTACAATACACCGCACATTGTTCGAAAAAGGAGTGGGAAGAAGTACAATACTTTTTTTAATTTCCCACCCCTTTTTAACTACCCCGAAATCCAAACTACATTAATACACCTATAAAAATATATACCATATATACACTTCATGATTATCCATATAAATATATAATTACAAAAATAAATATATACTACATACCATATCCATATACATATATATACATATACACATAACTATCTATATAAATATATAATTACAAAAAAAAAAAATATCTACTACATACTTATCCCTGTAAATATGAAGATATCTATCCCCATAAATAAATATATACCATATACTAAGCTAGTTCTAATATAACAATCAACCCTATTCTATTTATCCCTCATCATCCTCCATTAACATATTTCCTCTGCAATATACTTGTTTAAAAATATTTTTTTGTACCTTTTTTTAAACAGATTTATATTTGCACTTTGTTTTATTTCTGTCTCCAGTCTGTTCCATAAAGTCACCCCACAGCTCGATACGCACATGCTTTTCATATTTGTTCGAACCTTTGGTTTTTTAAAATTTAGGTCTCCCCTTAGATTATATCCCCCCTCTCTCTCACTAAACATTCCTTGTATATTTTTTGGCAATAGATTATTTCTTGCTTTGTACATTATTTGTGCTGTTCTGAATTTGACCAGATCCATAAATTTCAACATGTGTGATTTTATGAATAGTGGGTTTGTGTGATCTCTGTATCCTGTTTTGTTTATTGTCCTTATTGCTCTTTTCTGTATTGTACATATCGGCTGCAGAGTGGTTTCATCAGAAGTAGCTAGTGTGTCATGAGCATGAGTGGAGTAGGACAGGGGATGGCTCACAAGAAAGCTCTTTTTTACATAAATAGCCTATTTATGTAAAAAAGTGGCACTGATGTCAATTGAATGTGATGTCCGCAGGTCTTTGGACATGGAGGGTATTGTGGCTGCCTTTGCTGAAGCCAAAGCCCGCAAGCAGCAGTTTTAGACATTTTGCCCATGATTCTAGTTGTGTATTCTTAAATTTTTATGTGTTTTTCTATACCTTTTGCACTTTTCTGTGTGTGCTGGTTCTTATTAAGATTCTTATTCATGTTTGTAATCATTTAATCACCATTTGAAGTTATTTCTACTTGTGTATATACTGTAAATATTTAGTGTTGTGTTATTTGCACATTTTATATTACTTTGTCTTATTTTCATATTATATATATATATATATATATATATATATATATATATATATATATATATATATATATGTGTGTGTGTGTGTGTGTGTATTTTGTCTGTTCTTGTGTTTAATTGGGTTTGATAATTATTTATAATAATGTAAAGAGTTCATTTATTAAGGAAAAATCGTAAGAATGATTACAATATGTGTGATGTTTATTTATTAAGTCTTCAGTGGGTAGGCGGCCATAAGGCCTTTCGTCAAGGGGGGGATAATTATGGGCCCCAGATCCCCCTTTGCCTAGGGCCCCCAAATAGCTTGAAACGGGCCTGTGTACTTAAAGCTCCAAGTTTTTAGAATTTTCACAGTATTTCTTAGTTTCAATTGTCAACACAAATCACTATGAGCTTTAATCTTTTTATCCACATTATTATATTTTATCTCATTTGCACTTCAGTGGAAACGGGATCTTGAAATTGCAGAGGTTTAGTGGACAGGTTGTAGTTAGACAAGGGTCATTTCTTGCTCAGTTTTCAAGGTATCCGGATGAAACTTGGTGTGCATATACGTAGTGATCATCTGTGATCTCCATATCATACATGACATCACATAACGTCATGACGCCATTTAATGATGTCGTAAAATTTTCAGGAATGGCTATGAATGGGACCACCAGGTACAGTACCAGGACAAGCTGGACAAAATTCTTTCATGCCATCTTCCATGGCCCTTATAACTTAATACTTTTTTTGCACTCATATGATGGAGCAATCCCATTGTAATATGGTTTAATTGAATTTTTTTCCATATAGCACTGTATACTGAAAAAATTGTTATTGGAGACATTTTATAGCCTATCTGCACGGCATTTAATGAAAGTGATGCGGAGACGGCACGGCACGGCTTCAGCAGCGTAAGCACAGCACATTATTCTACACGATCCCTGCTGAGCTCCAAAACATGCCTTGATGTGTAGATATCGTTAGTAGCCTACGATAGTAGCAGCGGAATAAAAAAAAAAAAGTTTCTGATAGCTTGATTCCGGTATAGGCCTGCTGCATGTTGAGGAAATTTAGGTCACACCTCCCACGGAATATTGACGGGTATTTCGCACACTATTTATAACCATCACATTAAAAGTTATATATGTTGTTTTGATGCCTGTTTGTTTCCCAAATATATACGTGTGTGTCTTAATGGGTGAATAAAAGGCATTGAGTTAAATATTATTGTAGAAAGGGGCTTTATGAAGTTCAGTCCATTTACTTGCATTGGTTTACGGGGAAGATTTGCCACATCCAATACGGCGGACACTCTGACGTATCCCAGCAACGGGCCACCAGCTCAATGCGGCGTCTATGTTTATATGTCTATGTAGCAGCCAGCCAGCCAGCAGTGGAGTGTGTACAGTCTATGCCGGAGAGGCAGGCAACTGGTCACTCAGTTTTTCCCAAAGAAAGGTAGCTATCGCTCACGTGTGTGTTCAAAATATTAGCGAATGGTAAATGAACAGTATGAACGTGGTTGGATTAGCCTATCAACAGAACACTTTTACAGTTTATACAGTGACATTTTTTCCATTTTAATAACTGAACTGACTTGTGTGATAAACAAGATGAAATATTACGTTATGCTGGTGCCAATAACTAGTGCTAATAACCAGTTTCATAACTAATGGGGTGCCCTAAATATGCACAGATTCAGCCTCAGGGGGGCCTCCGCCCTACCAAACCACTGAACCCCCCTTTGGAGAAGGAGGTAAGCAGCAATACAACCCATAAAGGCTTGAAGTTTTTAATGAGCGAGCGCCATATACAGTTTGCTAGATTAAAGTGTTGCTAATAACGGACAGCAGTCAAGTGTTTGACATGGTTACGTGTGTGGAATGTTCACACGTTCTAAACCATTGGTTTCAAATTGAGGGGCTGGAGAAAGCGCAGCACACATAAAAGAGGGATAGAGGTTACAACATATGAAGAAATACGTACGTAATTGATCAAATTGAAATGTCACTCCGTGTCACTTTGAAATAAATTTATAATAAGATGTTTCCTGTCTTTTATGGGTAACATTTGTAAGGCTACTGAGTATGGAGTTCATTAAAATGCATCAAAATTGTGACGAGGGTGGGCAAAGTTGGGGGGCCCAAAATTTCTGGCAGTGCCCCTGCATATGACCTCTGACCTTGGCCCCGTTGTCAAAATTAGGTCAAAGGTCACTTATGTGTTAAATCGCTACTCCTCCCTCATTTTTTCATGAATTTTCACCAAATTGGGTACGGGGAATCTATTTGGGGGCTTCAAAATAGTTCGCATCGGTTAAGTGATTTGACCCATTTTCACTGAATTACGTGACCTTGAACTTGTCAGTTAGGTGACTCGATAGCCAGAGGTGGACAGTAACAAAGTACATTTACTTGAGTATCTGTACTTTACTTGAGTATTATTTTTGGAAACTTCTGACTTTCACTTCACTACATTTGAAAGATAAATATTGTACTTTTCACTCCACTACATTTCTATCAAGCTCCTCGTTACTATGAAGCAGCTTTGAAAGTGGATTTTTTTTTTCTTCTAAAACGTGATTGTTTTTTTTCCCACGTGACACCGAGAGCCGATCAGTGATCACTAGGGTCACGTCACATCCATAGACTGGATAAAATCAAGTGCAATTATTTCTCAGCAGCATTATTTAACACGATCAGTTGAGGGCAGAATGGAAGGAGGTGGTTCTTCTGGGGAACGCACGCACTCATGGCTTTACCTAAAACCCACGTTTCAGTTTTCTGAAAGGATTAAAGATTTGTTTCGTTTTAAATGTTTGCTTTGTTTGCTGAAAATGGAGCACATCGCGGCCTACAAAAACTCACCATCTGACCTGCGGAAGCATATTGAGGTCTGTAAGCGTTTTATTCCAAGAGAAAGCTTGCAGTGAAGTTGTCTGTGCTTTTAGAGCTAGCGATAATGTTGCAATAGCTGTGCAGTCTGGTTCGTCAAATGACTTTCTATGGATTTTCCCGCCAAGTTGCCGTAGCCTTGTCCACAGCTAACGTTAACACATAGCTAGTTAACTTGGACACTGTTAGCATGTAAACCGGGAGTGACGCTAACATGAATAACATTAACTTATCTGAAGTCCTTTCAGAAATGTTTTAGCACAATCTTGCCAAATAAACAGAATGTAGAAATCTCTCTTTTCTAGTAACGTTAGTTACCCAATATGATTTCGAGTCTGAATATATATTAGATGGCGCCGCAAGAGTGGCAGCTAGTTGCAGTAGCTCCGAGCGTGTTTGTGTTTTGGTATGTTTTTGTACTTTTTTCGTGTTTCTTTCTGCACTAGTCTCAGTTGGAAGTGTGCATCTCGGGATGTACTACTCGTGAGACTGTGCATTTGTATTTTTCTCTTTTTCTTTCTGGGGCTAGTTAAATCGGCATCAGCGGACCCTTTTAGCCACGGCTCCATTGTTTACACTCGGGAGCAGCTGTTAGCACTGCGCAACACCAAGGTACTCCCCGTGGAAAGACCGGTGATCCCCGCGGAATTAAGGAGAAGGAGAAGGGGATGCAGAGCTGGAATGAAGTGCCAGGAGATGAAAAGACGGTATAAACCATGTATACTGTCTGTCATCATGGGAAACGCAAGAGAGATTTCTACATTCTGTTTATTTGGCAAGATTGAGCTAATGGCGCTAACCAGGCTTCAGAGGGAGCACCGGGAGTGTAGCCTTACCAGTATGTGCTTCACAGAGACTTGGCTGAATTAACTCTCACCGGACTCACACGTCACTCTGGACGGATTTCAACTCGTGAGAGCGGACAGGAAAGCCAAGGAGAGCGGTAAGAGGAAAGGAGGGGGTATAGCGATGTTTGTGAATGACAGATGGTGTAACCCGGGGCACATCAGGGTAAAGGAGCAGTATTGCAGTAAAAACATTGAACTGTTAGCGGTTAGCATTCGGCCATATTACCTCCCGAGGGAATTCTCGTACGTTATCGCAATAGCTGTGTATATCCCCCCAGCGGCCGATGCTGCTGCAGCCTGTGAGCTCTTACACACTGCAGTGTCAAAGCTTCAGACATCGCACCCCCAGTCCCTGCTACTAATCTCCGGTGACTTCAATCATGCTTCCCTGTCCTCCACTCTCCCAACATTCACTCAGTATGTGAAATGCCACACCAGAGACAAGAGAACTTTTGGATTTAATGTATGTGAACACCAAGGATGCATATAGTTCATCACCCCTCCCCCCGCTGGGCCGTTCTGACCACAATCTGGTTCACTTGTCTCCTACATACATACCTATGGTGAATAAACAACCACCCACCAAGAGGTATGTAAGGAGCTGGTCTGAGGAGACCAGTATGGCACTGAGGGACTGCTTTGACACCACGGACTGGGATGTGTTGTGTGAACCTCACGGGGATGACATTGATAGCCTGACAACCTGCGTCACGGATTACATTAATTTCTGTGTTGAAAACACTGTGCCAGTCAGGAAGGTACGGTGTTTTCCCAACAATAAACCCTGGGTGACCTCTGAACTAAAAGCCCTATTAAACGAAAAGAAGAGGGTTTTTAAATCTGGCAACAAGGAGGAGAAGAGGAGAGTGCAGAGGGAGCTGAAGAGGGGGATAAGGAGAGGCAAGGACAGCTACAGGAGGAAGCTGGAGGAGCGCCTCAAGGGGAGCAACACCAGAGAGGTATGGAGAGGCCTGAAAACCATCTCTGGCCACACAAAGGACAGTGGGAGGGGCCCTGTATCTGGGGGCCAAGACTGGGCAAATGAGTTGAATCTCTTTTTCAACAGATTTGACTGTGCCACCCCACCCTCCCCCACTCACCATAGTCCTGACCGGTCTGTGATATCACTCCACCACCACCCCTCTCCCCTCATAATACCTCTGACACCAACAGCTCCCTCCTCACACCACATCACCCCCCTCCGATCTCTGCCAGACCAATCCACACACTCCACCCCCGACCTCACTCTACAGGACTCACACCTCGGTTACACCCCTCGCCTCTCCATAACAGCTGATCAGGTGTTGAAGGAGCTGAGGAGGATCAAGACAAGGAAAGCTGCTGGCCCTGATGGTATCAACTGCAGACTGCTTAAGGACTGTGCAGATCAGCTCTGTGGGATTCTTCTGTACATTTTCAACCTGAGCCTCAGTCTGGAGAAAGTTCCACTTCTGTGGAAAACATCATGTGTGGTTCCAGTTCCCAAGACTGCGCACCCCAGGGAGCTCAACCACTTTCGGCCAGTAGCTTTAACATCTCACCTAATGAAGATCATGGAGAGGATTGTTCTCTCCCACCTCCGACACCTGGTGAAGAGTGAGATGGACCCCCTGCAGTTTGCATATCGACCAGGCATTGGTGTGGATGACGCTGTCATTTACCTGCTACCCCGGTCACTTTTGCACCTGGAGGGCACTGGGAGCACTGTGAGAATCATGTTCTTTGACTTCTCCAGTGTTTTCAACACAATCCAGCCATCACTGCTTAGGGGGAAGCTGGAGGGAGCTGGTGTCGACTGCCACCTGGCTGCATGGATCATTGACTACCTCATTAACAGGCCGCAGTATGTGAGGCTCCGCGACTGTGTGTCTGATGTGGTAGTCTGCAGCACAGGGGCTCCACAGGGTACAGCGCTCTCTCCTTTCCTCTTTACACTTTAAACATCTGACTTCAGCTACAACACGGACAGCTGCCACCTCCAGAAGTTCTCAGATGATACAGCCATCGTTGGACATGTGTCAGAAGGGGACGATCTGGAGTACAGAGAGGTCATCACCAACTTTGTCGCCTGGTGCGAACTGAACCACCTGCGCATCAACACCAGCAAGACAAAGGAGGTGGTGATCGATTTCAGAAGGACGGCTCCTCAAATTGCACCAGTGAACATCCAGGGTTTGGACATCGAGATCGTGGAGGAGTACAAATACCTGGGTGTTCACCTCAACAACAAACTGGACTGGACTAACAACACAGATGTCTTGTACAAGAAGGGCCAAAGTCGTCTCTACCTCTTGAGAAGACTGAGGTCTTTTGGTGTGTGCAGGACACTGCTTAGGACTTTTTATGACTCTGTGGTAGCATCAGCGATTTTCTACGCTGTGGTCTGCTGGGGCTGTGGAAGTTCAGAGAGGGACAGGAAGAAACTTAATAAACTGCTCAGAAGGGCTGGCTCAGTCTTGGACTGTCCTCTGGACTCCATTGAGGAGGTGGGTGAGAGGAGGATGTTAGCCAAGCTGACCTCAATCATGGATAACCCCTCTCACCCCCTACATGAGGCTGTGGGGGCTTTAAGCAGCTCGTTTAGTAGTAGACTGCTACACCCACGGTGTAAGAAGGAGAGATACCGCAGGTCATTCATACCTGCTGCTGTCAGACTGTAGAACACCCACAACTTGTAACGTAGCACCAATAACCTGTTTGTCATTATATTTTCACTACTTCACCACTACTACCTCTGCCATCTCTCATCGATGCAATTATTATGTGCAATAATATAGGCCCTAAACAATTTTTATGCATACTTATATTTATATATAAATATTATTTATGTAGGGCGGCACGGTGGTGTAGTGGTTAGCACTGTCGCCTCACAGCAAGAAGGTTCTGGGTTCGAGCCCCGTGGCCGGCGAGGGCCTTTCTGTGCGGAGTTTGCATGTTCTCCCCGTGTCCGCGTGGGTTTCCTCCGGGTGCTCCGGTTTCCCCCACAGTCCAAAGACATGCAGGTTAGGTTAAAGGAACAGTCCACCGTACTTCCATAATGAAATATGTTCTCTGAATTGAGACGAGCTGATCCGTACCTCTCCGAGCTTTGCGCGACCTCCCAGTCAGTCAGACGCGCTGTCACTCCTGTTTACTCCTGTTAGCAATGTAGCTAGGCTCAGTATGGCCAACGGTATTTTTTGGGGCTGTAGTTAGATGCGACCAAACTCTTCCGCGTTTTTCCTGTTTACATAGGTTTATATGAGCAGTGACATGAAACAAAGTTCAGTTAAAAAAATTGAAACGTGGCGATTTTCTATGCTATGGAAAGTCCACACTATAATGACAGGCGTACTAACACCTTCTGCGCGCTTTGGCAGCGCATTGATACCGTCAGAGTGAAGGTATCAATGCACTGCCGAAGCGCGCAGAAGGTGTTAGTACGCCTGTCATTACAGTGCGCACTTTCCATAGCATAGAAAATCGCCACGTTTTAATTTTTTTAACTGAACTTTGTTTCATGTCACTGCTCATATAAACCTATGTAAACAGGAAAAACGCGGAAGAGTTTGGTCGCATCTAACTACAGCCCCAAAAAATACCGTTGGCCATACTGAGCCTAGCTACATTGCTAACAGGAGTAAACAGGAGTGACAGCGCGTCTGACTGACTGGGAGGTCGCGCAAAGCTCGGAGAGGTACGGATAAGCTCGTCTCAATTCAGAAAAGAACATATTTCATTATGGAAGTACGGTGGACTGTTCCTTTAACTAGTGACTCTAAATTGAGCGTAGGTGTGAATGTGAGTGTGAATGGTTGTCTGTGTCTATGTGTCAGCCCTGTGATGACCTGGCGACTTGTCCAGGGTGAACCCCGCCTTTCGCCCGTAGTCAGCTGGGATAGGCTCCAGCTTGCCTGCGACCCTGTAGAACAGGATAAAGCGGCTAGAGATAATGAGATGAGATTATTTATGTACATATGTGTGTATATATACAGAGTCTACCTGTAATGTGCAATTTTTCCGAGCCTCTCAATAAGGCAATATTTCTATACTTTTTCACAGTAGATAATGCAAATAGCCCTCTGTATTTAATCCTTCATTTGTCTAATTTTTATTTCAGTTTTATTTGTTATCTGTTTGACATTTTCTTGCTACTGTAACATGTGAATTTCCCCGATGTGGGATGAATAAAGTGAATCTAATCTAATCTAAAAGAGTTTGCTAGCATGTCAGGTGGAGCTTCACTGACTAGCTAGCTTAACGTTAAACCACCATGATTCCACAGGCAGAGCATGGGTAGCACCACCACTGAATGTGGCGGGGGCGTGTCCCCTTCACATTTCATAATTCTTTGTTTGGACCCCCCCCAATTTAACATAAAATATGAGTTCACCCAGCGCCGTTCCTATTGCTTCGTGAAAGAATCCATTCAATTCAATTCAATTTCAATTCAAAACACTTTTTATTTGTCCCCGCAGGGCAATTAAAGAGCATCAAGAGCAGCATTAGGGCAGTCGAACATCAGACAACATAAAAACATAAAAACGCAAATTAGAATACTCAACAGCTGTCAGTTCTGTGTACGTTCAGTCTGACAAGGGGCTGGACAATGATGTTGGGACAGGGAGGGGTCAGTGTTCAGGAGTCGGACCACTGTGGGAACAAAGGTGGACCTCCTCCTTTGTGTCCTGCAGCGTGGACAGCGCAGCCTGCGTCCTGATGGAAGCCACTCCAACACTGAGTGTAGTGTGTGTGAGGGGTCATGTAGGATCCTGTGGGCGGTGCGGATGGTTTGCTGGTCACAAAAAGCAGACAGAGCTCGAACAGGGAGTCCAATGATTTTGGAACAGACTTTGGTGATAGTGAATAGTCTTGACCGGTCTTGTAGGCTGATGGAGTGAAACCAAGAGATGAATGAAAATGTTAATACACTCTCAATGAAAGAGTGGTAGAAAATCAGGAGAATGTCTTTATTCACTCCAAATGATCTCAACTTCCTCAGCAAATATTGTCTCTGGTGGCACTTCTTGAGGATCTCCTCAGTGTTGGAGGAAAACCTCAGAAGACTGTCAAATATTGTGCCCAAATACTTGTATTCCTCCACCAGCTCCACCGGCTCCCCCCGGATGGTGGTCGTGTGAGCCTCTGCCATTGTCTCTGCTTGATGGAGAATGTCACAATGAACTCTTTGGTCTTATTAGAGTTCAACTGGAGACCGGCTCCCTCACACCAGGAGATGAAGTCCTGAAGTACAGAGCCATGGTGTGGGTTAGAGGCGGAAAGCAGAGAGAGCAGGACTGTGTCGTCCGCAAATTTCACCAGATGACAGTCTGGCTGAGTGGACCTGCAATCATCGGTGTAGAGGATGTAAAGCAGGGGTGATAGGACACAGCCCTGTGGGGAGCCAGTGGAGGTGTGGAGGATGTCAGAGTAGGATCCGTTAACAAACACCCTCTGTGGCCGGTTGGTAAGGAAGTCAATAACCCACATAATAACCCGGTAGTCCAAGTTAAAGC